>NC_080644.1:16924975-17085707 GCF_027579445.1 Ammospiza nelsoni | reverse complement strand
TTTTGTGTTTGGGGGCCTGTGACTGAGAGTGCCGGCTGGCTCCTGAAATTCTTTGATATGCAGGATGATTCCCAGACGCAAGGTGGAAACGCTGCCAAGTCGGGCTGGATTGAAATTACCCAGGGACTCCTGCAATCTGCCATCGAGAAGCGGGGCAGGTGAGTGTTGTTTGCCAGGGAAAAGGGCCGTGGATTGTGTTTGGGGGCCTGTGGCTGGGAGAGGCCGGCTGGCTCCTGAAAATCCACGATACGCAGGATGTTTCTCAGACCCAAGGTAGCAACATTGCCAAGTCGGGCTGGTTTGATAGTACCAAGTTGCTCCTGCAATCCTGCCATCCAGAAGCAGGGCAGGTGACTTTTCTTTGCCAGGGAAAAGGGCCGAGTTTGTGTTTGGGGGCCTGTGGCCAAGAGTGTCTTGCTGGCTCCTGAAAATCCATGATACGCAGGATGGTTCCCAGACCCAAGGTGGCACCAGTGCCAAGTCGGGCTGGTTTGATATTACCAAGTGGCTCCTGCAATGTGCCATGCAGAAGCGGGGCAGGTGAGTTTTTTTGGCCAGGTAAGAGGGCCGAGGTCTGTGTTTAAGGGCCTGTGGCTGGGAGTGGCCGGCTGGCTCCTGAAAATCCAGGATACGCAGGATGGTTCCCAGACCCAAGGTGGCACCAGTGCCAAGTCGGGCTGGTTTGATAGTACCAAGTGGCTCCTGCAATCTGCCATGATCACATGAAGAAATACTTTCTGGCGTCCGTACTGGGCCATATGCTCTTTCTTCTCTCAACTTCTCCATCACCTCTCATCTGTTTCACATGCGCTATCTTCAAGGTCCACAGGCTACTTTTCACAGCATCTTCAGGCCTGATGCAGTAAGAATGATGAATAGAACAGAGTTGGGTCTATTTTCCAGTTTGGATAAAATGCTTTCTGCACACAAATCCAAGGAGAAGGTGCTGCCCCGATGCCCAGAAAAACTTTCACTCCTGCTAGTGTTCTACGTCAACCGCAACTTAGTCTGAAAGAAAAGCTTTTTCTCTGAGAGCATCTGAGAGGTTTGCATGAAGCACTGATATCTGACATATGCAATTTTGAAGAGGAGAGGAAAAAGAAAATGGCAAGAAGTTTTTCATTTTAGTGGTTTCAATTTTAATTTCCGTGCACTTTTTCAAAACTTGTCAGCTCAAATGCCCATCAACATCTTTTAGTCATCTGTAAGTCAGTATTCATATAAAATGTGCTTCAAATCAAAAGAATTTCAAATCTGCACTCCAAGTTTCTATGCCTAGATTTATGATTTCCTACACATATTAGATGAAAGGAAGGCCTTTTTTACTGTGGGAGTGCTGGGAACACTGGAACAGGTTGCCCAGAGAAGTTGTGGGTGTCCCATCCCTGAAAGTATTCAAGGTCAGCTTGGACGGGGCTTGGAGCAGCAACAAAGGAGAAGCTTGATGGTAGAGAAACAAAGTTGGACTATAGAAGAAACTGGGATTGAAGTATAGGAGCAAGTTTTCTCTCAGCTCTTGGGGTAAATTCAAAGTTGTACAAAATGACATTTATCTGTGATTTTCACTACTGTAACAGAAAGGTTCATGAAAACTGTACAGAAGATAGCAAATTTTAAAAGAGATAAGAATTACAGCATAAAATCCATGGGACGGGTTACAACATGAGACACTCTCTAAGAGAAAATCTCTGTGTTTCAGCACTTCATCATGGTAAGATTTCATGAAGTGCCAAAGAAGGCGGCAAAATATCATTCGGGACATTATTTACTGGAGTTCAGCCTGGCCATTAGTAGGAACTGGGTTTGACCACATCATGTAGATATACCACACACACTTTCCCTTCACTGAAAAATGACTGTTTACAACGAAGAAGCAATTGACGATCAAAATTGATTGAAAGCATCTTAAACATGTCAAGTATTTCATTGTAGATGATCTGTGATCCAAATGCTTCTTCCACCTTCGAGAGGGACAGAACAATTCTTCCATATCATGATGGTTTAAAATTGTATCAACCAATGTTTTCTGCTGAAAAGATAGCATCTATTTTTTTCTATTTTTGGAAGAAAATATTCCTAGACATACAACAGGTGAGAACTAAGTAATTTTAAAGAAGCAAATGACACGCAAATATTCTGTAAATAGAATGAAATGAAAAGCTGTGTTTTAAATAGGAGCTAAATATGAAACAGAATTTCTGTACCAGGCATTTGAATTACTGCACCAGCTCTTTTGCCCATCAAGAGAGGCATTGAGCATTTCAGTCTTTTCAAGGTGTTCATGATCTGCTATGCTGATCTCTGTGTGTGCCTAGGTGTGTGTGGAAGGGGGGACATGTGAAGGAGAGTATGTATGTTTGCTTTACAATTGTTGTGGCAGATTCATGCCTCAGCTCCACATTTTGTTTTAGAAAGGTCACACAGAGTGGATATGAAGTTTACTATCAACAAGAGATCAATTCCCAAATCATCCATTTGACTCTACCTTATAAATCATGTGCTTTGTTGCATATTTTATCAAATCTACTTTCAAGCCAGATGGAGGAAGGAGGATGTGGGAATCCCTCCATCATCTTGCAACTTTTATGCAAGTAGGTTTTCAAGAAAATCATCATTTCTCTTGGAAATATGTCTGGAGCAGGCATGATGGTAGTGTCAACCTGTTGGAGTTTTTGTTGCTGGAAGAAGTTGTACAAAAGGATTGGTTTTTACATTGACCGGTTACTGAATCAAGTGCAGGAATACATTGGAAATTCAACTGGGGCTTCCTTTTCCAGCAGACCACTTCTAGAACGAGCTTGTACAATGAAGCTGACGCTTCTGCTCTCTTTTTGTTTCTTTCCTATTTTTCTTGGCTTCTTTGCCACTCTCTAGACAATTTGTGAACTCTTTTCCCAACTCAAATGGTTTCAATAGTCTGATTGTGATCATACATTTTTACAAGGAATTTTTAAAATCTTTCCTCCAGTTAAGAAAGTCAAGGACTTAGGTCTTTTTCTTCCCTTATAATATTGCAATGAAATTGATAAATAAAGACCAACTCTTTCTTTTTGTTTTTAACCCAAGTAGATAATTCCCATCCATTCATCCATTTTGTGGACCAATAGTTGCCATGCTGATGGAAGTTGTCACTTCTTAACAATAGACATTCTGTGACTATGTTGACAGCAGTTTGGCTGAAGATCCTAACTGGTCTTGGATACACATAGGGAGAAATTTGCTCAGCCAGTGTCAGTCTTAAGCATGCGTATCAGAAGATCTTTCTAGAGCTGGGAATTTTCCCATGAAAGGGATTCAGTTAGGGAAGAGACACTCGTCCCAGAGTTTTACATTCTTCTTGAACACTGCTTAAGGAACTTAGATGCCGTGTCCATTTGGATCTCTGTCTTCACAGAACTTTGTCATGCAAGTGCTTGAAATGCATCTTGAAGAGAATTCACTAGCACAGAATGAATGAGAGTGGAAGGGCTTGGTGGGGCTAACCAGGCCCAATCCCCCTGCCTAAACCAGGATACCTAGAGCCTCTTGCCCAGGAGTCTATCTGGGTGTACTTTGAATGTCTTCAAAGATCCAGGCTCCACAATCTTTCTGGGCAGTCTGTGCCGTGGTTCAGTCACCCTCACAGTAAAGAATCATTTGCTGATGGTCAATGGCAATCTCCTGTATTTCAGAGAGTGCCCACTGCCTCTTGTTTTTTCACTCAGCATCACTGAAAAGACACTGGTTCCCTCCCCTTTGCACTATTGCTTCCATATGGATGCGTGCTGCCATGTAGAGATATGTCAAAAACCTCCCTGAAGCCCAGGCAGATAATATTCCCTTCATCTACTAGTCTAGTTGATTCATCAGAGGAGTTTAAAGTGATGTTCAGCATGAATTCCCCTGAAAAATCATGCTAACTACATTAGTTTGTCGTCTTGCATGTGCCTGGCAAGGTTTTCCAGGAAGAGCTGCTTCATCAACTTCCTGGGGATAAAAAGGAGGCTGGCTGGTTTGTACTATTCCGAGTCCACCTAACTGCCTTTTTTAGAGATGGGTGTCATTTGCTCTCATCCAGTCTTTAGCCTCTCTTGTCGTCTACATCCTAGCAAAAAGCATTTCCACTACATGTTCATGTGATTGGAAACGTCAGGAAAGTGTAAGGTACTGTTTTCTATCAGTTGGCAAGCTGCGCACACAATCCCAGTGTTGTACAGCTTCCTTCTTCACCTTTCCGATGCTGCCGCTCTCTCCGGCTCCCGGAGCCGAAGAAGCGGCTTCTTCGCGCAAAGACGATTGTACCGGTCACAGTGCTCTCTTAGCGCGGCTTCTGCCGAAAGACGCCCGGGAGCGGCGCTTAGCTCTGGAGAGCATCGTACCTTCGTCTTTAGCGTCTTTTGTGGTCTACATCCTAGCGGAAAGCTTTTCCACTCTGTCTGGCAAGGAAAACCTGCGGGAGCACAGAAAACATCTCCCATCGTGTTCTGGACGTTGCACGGAGGTCTGCCAAGTGTTTGGCATGAAGAAAAGAAAAGCTGTCCCAAAATAACATCCTATCGAATATTCATCTGATTGGAAAAGTCAGGAAAGTGGTAAGGTACTGTTTTCTATCAGTTGGCAAGTTGAGCACACAATCCCAGTGTTGTACAGCTTCCTTCTTCACCTTTCCGATGCTGCCGCTCTCTCGGCTCCCGGAGCCGAAGAAGCGGCTTCTTCGCGCAAAGACGATCGTACCGGTCACAGTGCTCTCTTAGCGCGGCTTCTGCCGAAAGACGCCCCGAGCGCCTCTTAGCTCCGGGGGCTCCGTACCTTCCAATTCAATTTTTTCGGCTCCACAAACCAAATGGTATACTTGCAGCAGTAGGGCGGGACGTTGAATTGGACGTTTTCCTTTTAGAGAGAAGCTAATGAAAAAGTTTCACCGGAATCAGAGCAGGCTGTAAAACAAGAAAGTGTCATGGAAATAAGCCAGCCTTATCCTCTTAGGCTTGCTTGTTGTGATTGGCCAAGAAAGAAATGTGTCAACTCGGTGTTCCTGGGTATCACATCAGTAACAGGTACTTCAGCTGCTCTACTTCTCTCCTGAAGTTAAGAACAGAATCCAAGGAATTGTGATTCCATGGTCTCAATTCACTCAATATGGTGCCGAAAAAGGAGTGGAAGGTGCACGGGTCAATTAACTTGAATGGCCTATGTAAATCAGCGGCCACTGTTTTTCTGAAGGCTTCAACAGGTTAGTTGCCTATGTTCTTCTTGGAATTGTTTTAACCTTTGGTCATGTTTTCCTTGGGATTCTTTTACCCTTTTCCCATTAGTTCAGCCTTTGCTCTCAAGGCTTTGCTGACATTTCCAGTATCTCGGTAGCCCTGGAAAAGTGTTGTCTTGATTGATCACATCATTATTCCCTTCCAAGGGTTGTTTTCTCAAGTCTCAGTTTGGCTGGTTTTCTGCTAGTTGATTGTCAGAGGGCAGCAGGTGTTTTGTAAGGAGCAAGTACACAATGCCATAGCTTGCTTTTCTTTGGATTTGGCCTGTCTAGAAAATGGAATGACTGAACATCTCTGAGAGGCTTTTCTCTCCCCATTAGGTTTCACTGGAAGGAGGGCAGATGCAAATCGTCTACCTAAAGTCTTGGCACAGAAGAAAGTAGTGGTTTGCTGCTGCATAGAGCTAGAAGCTTACAAAAGGAAGGCCTTGGGCTGAGGCCCATTACTTTGGCTAAGTAGAAAAGGACTGTGCGAAGGTGAGGCAGCTGACTTCGAGGTAGATGAACAAGTTCTAGAAGCGTCGTGTGTTCACAGCGTGGTGCATGGTGGTTGGTTGAATTGTGTTTGTTATGGCTTAAAGCTATGGAAATGAGAAAGGCCTGAGTGTTTCAAAAGCCTGGTTGATGCAAGAAAGCAGCTCTCCTTTGCATCTGCCTGGGGACTCTGCATCACCACGGACCCTCACTGCCACTTTGCCAAGGAGATGATCAGTAGGAATGTTGCAGAGCTGCTGTGTGCATCTGAATGGAATGGCAGAGAACGAAGCACTGGACGTTTCTGGCTTTAGAACAATGCTGCTGCATTGGTGCCAGTTTAGTTGGTTTTCCATCAGTGGCCTTTCTGTCTAGAAGTACACTGCCCAGAGTATTGGATGCCATTTCCTTCTGTTGTTTTCATACCTTCCTTCAGTTGAAAGGATGATACAACCTTGACATTTTGAAGATCCCTGTTAGGAAGCACTATGCCAGAGGAGTCATCGCTCCCTTTGCTTCTGCCTCCTTTGTCATTTTCAGAGACTCATTTCAAATTTCTGCTCATGTCAAGAAGAATACTGAGACTACTTAGCAGGGTTGACGCTCTCAGCTGCTTTCCTCTTTCCTACTGCTTCGTACTGGATGTGACTTCAAGGCCTCGTTTTGTCATCTGCATTTTGCCGTCATCCAAAGCTAAATATTCCAGGCCTGTGAACACAAAAAGAACTCTTAGTCTTTTGCAAGAACTACCCCTAGGAGGATTTGTGTTCACTTTGATCTCTTCAGTGTTTCAGAAAAAAGGAGATTGTACTCTCTTCTTGTGCTCTCATTTCCCTCTCTCTGCCTTGCATGCCCCAGTTAATCTACTGGTGTGACTCATTTGGCATCATCTCACGGTGCAAATTCTGCATAGTTTCAAGTCCTTACAAATGCCAGTTGCCAAGGAGCCTATCTAAGCATTCAAGGGGCAAAGAATTGTAGGGCTGGCAAGTTCAGGTGCTGAAACTGTAAGTCATGCCATATCAAAGTGACAGAGCAAATCAATTGATCTAGGACTTTCAGCTGGACACCTCTGAGAATAGCAGCTTGTCAGCAATGACACAGCCATCTTCCTAGCTGTATTCCAGAGAGAGGAAAGGGACACCTTCAATGGTTAATATGTTTGGCATGAGAAAACAGCAAGAAATGTACGGCGAAATACTTGAGTCAGATCAAGTGCGTTTCTCTAGTGAGAATTTTGCACTTGTTCTTTCTTGTCTGTGCCTTTACTTTTCACAGAAGACAGGGGAGCATTTCATTAGTACTGTTCTTTTGTTTTCTTTTGTTGGCCTCCTCTTTCCACCTGCAATTAACAAATTTGCCTTTCTTTCCTGGCTTCTCTTTCTTTACTTCTACAAGTTGACATGAGGTCATCCAACCTTATCATCAATGTTCTCAGACAGTGGAGAGAAGTAGAAGGTACAGCTAAATGGATAAAAGAAACCCACAAAATAGACAGGTTTTGACAGTCTTCTGTGAGAACATTAGGACACAAGATGTCTTTGAACTGAGTAATGCTCTATTGATTTAACTTTTAGTCCACTGGTTACTATTATTACACGTGTTTGGCCTTTAGTACAGAGCCTTGGAACTAATCCAGGCCAATACTTGGCTAATTTTGTTTTCTTTCTAGTGAGGACTTTGTTTCTTAAGGAATAGTCCAGAGAAAGAGCGTCCACGGTACAGTTACAGGTCATAAATTCTGGTACAGTTTGTGCTGGTAATAGGTCTAGGAAAGAAAGGTTTGACATCTTTTTTGACTTTCAAATGGAACCATGATTTGAAAAACCTAAGAGTTGCGGCTCCCCCCCCACCCCACAGCCCAAGTACTTCTCTTTGCAATATTACTCAGGGATTACACATCAAAGCCCACCCTGTAAAATACGTTGCAGATACTTTGCAAGAAGTGCAGCTTAGCAGCTAGAGATGATAACGTGGCTTAAATAACATGGTCTAAATATGTCTGTCTACGCAGACATACTCAACAAAGGTTACGATGGCTTAGCTCCTGTGCTCAAGTGAACGTGCATTTTAGAACTTCCCAAGAAGGTGAATTCAACCTCCTTCATTGCTCTCTGCTGGAGTCCCAAGAGAATTTCAGTCTGCTTTTTGTCATTTACAGCTGTCACTGCTTAGCTCTTGAACATGAGACTCCCTCGTGACTGATGAAAGTTGTCTAGTTAAGAGTGGGTGAAAGACATGGTCTTGCTCTAAGAAGGAGATGAGAAGGTTTCTGCAGTCTTTGTCATCTCTACTGCTTGTGATTTCTAGACAAAACCAGTGGGAAGTTTTCTGAAGGCAGTCCAGAAGCTGGCAATATGGACAGCTTACAGCCCAACACTTGCTGCAGTGCAACCATGGTGACACCAGAAAGGACTTCAAAAATTCAAAGGGCAAACAAAGCAGTTGGAAGGAAAAGAACATGAACCATTATTCCATTTTTCTCATCTATCTTTCTTTAAATCATCATTTTCGTGCAGTTTGGCGGCTTGCGTTGGTATCCCACCAAAGGAATCTGAGACAGAGTAAGCTTTTGAATGGAGTAGAAGTGAGAAACGCAGGCCAAGTTGCCTTTTTTGCCATCAAATACCAGTTAGGCTTGAACTACCCTTTGCTTAAGGTGCTTAGCTTACACTAAGAATTGATGAGCACATTTTGATGGGAGCAAATTTTACTGTCATGATGACTGAGTAAATTTTGCTGTCCCTCAGAATTTTACTGTCGTCTGAATAGCAATGTTTCGTGTCCAAATAGTATTTTGTCTCCCGTATCTGCAGCAGGTAAGCCTTTTGCTGTCAGCAGTGTTGCTTAACCTTTCATGTCATATCCCTCTTCACATCCATCTTCTGCTTAAGGCTTATTAATCTACTTTAGAATTGGCAGGTGGAATAAGACTACTTTTCCTTTTTGAAAGCTCATGTCATTTGACCTACTTACAGCAAATAATTCATTAATTGCAAGTCCCCAGCTAGCATCTTTTCGGCATATTCTAACCTTCTAAAGAAGTAACAAAAGCACTCTCCAATACTTGACTTTCATATCACAGTGGGAACGCTGGTCCTGTTTGCAAGAAACAATCATGGGTATGGTAAAACAAAAGGAGGGCTTAGAGTTTTCTCTGTTAACCTATAGTGAGCTTGGATTTTGCAATATGCATGAAGTTAATTAACACTGTTATATAAAGTGGCTGATTTAATCAATAAATTGGAGTCAATGCTGATAAACGACAAGGTGGGTTGGCTTCCCTTCGCTTTCAACACAGTGCCAATTCGGGCTGCTTTGATAGGACTAAGTGGCTGCTGCAATCTGCCATCCAGAAGTGGGGCAGGTGAGTTTTGTTTGCAAGGGAAAAGGGCCATGGTTTGTGTTTGGGGGCCTGTGACTGAGAGTGCCGGCTGGCTCCTGAAATTCTTTGGTATGCAGGATGATTCCCAGACGCAAGGTGGAAACGCTGCCAAGTCGGGCTGGATTGAAATTACCCAGGGACTCCTGCAATCTGCCATCGAGAAGCGGGGCAGGTGAGTGTTGTTTGCCAGGGAAAATGGCCGTGGATCGTGTTTGGGGGCCTGTGGCTGGGAGAGGCCGGCTGGCTCCTGAAAATCCACGATACGCAGGATGTTTCTCAGACCCAAGGTAGCAACATTGCCAAGTCGGGCTGGTTTGATAGTACCAAGTTGCTCCTGCAATCTGCCATGCAGAAGCAGGGCAGGTGACTTTTCTTTGCCAGGGAAAAGGGCCGAGGTTTGTGTTTGGGGGCCTGTGGCCAAGAGTGTCTTGCTGGCTCCTGAAAATCCATGATACGCAGGATGGTTCCCAGACCCAAGGTGGCACCAGTGCCAAGTCGGGCTGGTTTGATAGTAGCAAGTGGCTCCTGCAATCTGCCATGACCACATGAAGAAATACTTTCTGGCGTCCGTACTGGGCCATATGCTCTTTCTTCTCTCAACTTCTCCATCACCTCTCATCTGTTTCACATGCGCTATCTTCAAGGTCCACAGGCTACTTTTCACAGCGTCTTCAGGCCTGATGCAGTCAGAATGATGAATAGAACAGAGTTGGGTCTATTTTGCAGTTTGGATAAAATGCTTTCTGCACACAAATCCAAGGAGAAGGTGCTGCCCCGATGCCCAGAAAAACTTTCACTCCTGCTAGTGTTCTACGTCAACCGCAACTTAGTCTGAAAGAAAAGCTTTTTCTCTGAGAGCATCTGAGAGGTTTGCATGAAGCACTGATATCTGACATATGCAATTTTGAATAGGAGAGGAAAAAGAAAACGGCAAGAAGTTTTTAATTTTACTGGTTTCAATTTTAATTTCCGTGCACTTTTTCACAACTTGTCAGCTCAAATGCCCATCCACATCTTTTAGTCATCTGTAAGTCAGTATTCATATAAAATGTGCTTCAAATCAAAAGAATTTCAAATTTGCACTCCAAGTCTCTATGCCTAGATTTATGATTTCCTACACATATTAGATGAAAGGAAGGCCTTTTTTACTGTGGGAGTGCTGGAACACTGGAACAGGTTGCCCAGAGAAGTTGTGGGTGTCCCATCCCTGAAAGTATTCAAGGTCAGCTTGGACGGGGCTTGGAGCAGCAACAAAGGAGAAGCTTGATGGTAGAGAAACAAAGTTGGACTATAGAAGAAACTGAGATTGAAGTATAGGAGCAAGTTTTCTCTCAGCTCTTGGGCTAAATTCAAAGTTGTACAAAATGACATTTATCTGTGATTTTCACTACTGTAACAGAAAGGTTCATGAAAACTGTACAGAAGATAGCAAATTTTAAAAGAGATAAGAATTACAGCATAAAATCCATGGGACGGGTTACAACATGAGACACTCTCTAAGAGAAAATCTCTGTGTTTCAGCACTTCATCATGGTAAGATTTCACAAAGTGCCAAAGAAGGCGGCAAAATATCATTCGGGACATTATTTACTGGAGTTCAGCCTGGCCATTAGTAGGAACTGGGTTTGACCACATCGTGTAGATATACCACACACACTTTCCCTTCACTGAAAAATTACTGTTTACAACGAAGAAGCAATTGACGATCAAAATTGATTGAAAGCATCTTAAACATGTCAAGTATTTCATTGTAGATGATCTGTGATCCAAATGCTTCTTCCACCTTCGAGAGGGACAGAACAATTCTTCCATATCATGATGGTTTAAAATTGTATCAACCAATGTTTTCTGCTGAAAAGATATCATCTATTTTTTTCTATTTTTGGAAGAAAATATTCCTAGACATACAACAGGTGAGAACTAAGTAATTTTAAAGAAGCAAATGACATGAAAATATTCTGTAAATAGAATGAAATGAAAAGCTGTGTTTTAAATAGGAGCTAAATATGAAACAGAATTTCTGTACCAGGCATTTGAATTACTGCACCAGCTCTTTTGCCCATCAAGAGAGGCATTGAGCATTTCCGTCTTTTCCAAGGTGCTCATGATCTGCTATGCTGATCTCTGTGTGTGCCTAGGTGTGTGTGGAAGGGGGGGCATGTGAAGGGGAGTGTGTATGTTTGCTTTACAATTGTTGTGGCAGATTCATGCCTCAGCTCCACATTTTGTTTTAGAAAGGTCACACAGAGTGGATATGAAGTTTACTATCAACAAGAGATCAATTCCCAAATCATCCATTTGACTCTACCTTATAAATCATGTGCTTTGTTGCATATTTTATCAAATCTACTTTCAAGCCAGATGGAGGAAGGAGGATGTGGGAATCCCTCCACCATCTTGCAACTTTTATGCAAGTAGGTTTTCAAGAAAATCATCATTTCTCTTGGAAATATGTCTGGAACAGGCATGATGGTAGTGTCAACCTGTTGGAGTTTTTGTTGCTGGAAGAAGTTGTACAAAAGGATTGGTTTTTACATTGACCGGTTACTGAATCAAGCGCAGGAATACATTGGAAATTCAACTGGGGCTTCCTTTTCCCAGCAGACCACTTCTAGAACGAGCTTGTACAATGAAGCTGACGCTTCTGCTCTCTTTTTGTTTCTTTCCTATTTTTCTTGGCTTCTTTGCCACTCTCTAGACAATTTGTGAACTCTTTTCCCAACTCAAATGGTTTCAATAGTCTGATTGTGATCATACATTTTTACAAGGAATTTTTAAAATCTTCCCTCGAGTTAAGAAAGTCAAGGACTTAGGTCTTTTTCTTCCCTTATAATATTGCAATGAAATTGATAAATAAAGACCAACTCTTTCTTTTTGTTTTTAACCCAAGTAGATAATTCCCATCCATTCATCCATTTGGTGGACCAATAGTTGCCATGCTGATGGAAGTTGTCACTTCTTAACAATAGACATTCTGTGACTATGTTGACAGCACTTTGGGTGAAGTTCCTAACTGGTCTTGGATACACATAGGGAGAAATTTGCTCAGCCAGTGTCAGTCTTAAGCATGCGTATCAGAAGATCTTTCTAGAGCTGGGAATTTTCCCATGAAAGGGATTCAGTTAGGGAAGAGACACTCGTCCCAGAGTTTTGCATTCTTCTTGAACACTGCTTAAGGAACTTAGATGCCGTGTCCATTTGGATCTCTGTCTTCACAGAACTTTGTCATGCAAGTGCTTGAAATGCATCTTGAAGAGAATTCACTAGCACAGAATGAATGAGAGTGGAAGGGCTTGGTGGGGCTAACCAGGCCCAATCCCCCTGCCTAAACCAGGATACCTAGAGCCTCTTGCCCAGGAGTCTATCTGGGTGTACTTTGAATGTCTTCAAAGATCCAGGCTCCACAATCTTTCTGGGCAGTCTGTGCCGTGGTTCAGTCACCCTCACAGTAAAGAATCATTTGCTGATGGTCAATGGCAATCTCCTGTATTTCAGAGAGTGCCCACTGCCTCTTGTTTTTTCACTCAGCATCACTGAAAAGACACTGGTTCCCTCCCCTTTGCACTATTGCTTCCATATGGATGCGTGCTGCCATGTAGAGATATGTCCAAAACCTCCCTGAAGCCCAGGCAGATAATATTCCCTTCATCTACCAGTCAAGTTGATTCATCAGAGGAGTTTAAAGTGATGTTCCAGCATGAAATTCCCCTGAAAAATCATGCTAACTACATGATTTTGTCGTCTTGCATGTGCCTGGCAAGGTTTTCCAGGAAGAGCTGCTTCATCAACTTCCTGGGGATAAAAAGGAGGCTGCCTGGTTTGTACTATTCCGAGTCCTCCTAATTGTCTTTTTTAGAGATGGGTGTCATTTGCTCTCATCCAGTCTTTAGCCTCTCTTGTCGTCTACATCTTAGCAAAAAGCTTTTCCACTACATGTTTATGTGATTGGAAAAGTCAGGAAAGTGTAAGGTACTGTTTTCTATCAGTTGGCAAGCTGCGCACACAATCCCAGTGTTGTACAGCTTCCTTCTTCACCTTTCCGATGCTGCCGCTCTCTCCGGCTCCCTGAGCCGAAGAAGCGGCTTCTTCGCGCAAAGACGATTGTACTGGTCGCAGTGCTCTCTTAGCGCAGCTTCTGCCGAAAGACGCCCCGAGCGGCTCTTAGCTCCGGGGTCTCCGTACCTTCCAATTCAATTTTTTCGGCTCCACAAACCAAATGGTATACTTGCAGCAGTAGGGCGGGACATTGAACTGGACTTTCTCCTTTTAGAGAGAAGCTAATGAAAAAGTTTCACCGGAATCAGAGCAGGCTGTAAAACAAGAAAAGTGTCATGGAAATAAGCCAGCCTTATCCTCTTAGGCTTGCTTGTTGTGATTGGCCAAGAAAGAAATGTGTCAACTCGGTGTTCCTGGGTATCACATCACTAACAGGTACTTCAGCTGCTGTACTTCTCTCCTGAAGTTAAGAACAGAATCCAAGGAATTGTGATTCCATGGTCTCAATTCACTCAATATGGTGCCGAAAAAGGAGTGGAAGGTGCACGGGTCAATTAACTTGAATGGCCTATGTAAATCAGCGGCCACTGTTTTTCTGAAGGCTTCAACAGGTTAGTTGCCTATGTTCTTCTTGGAATTGTTTTAACCTTTGGTCATGTTTTTCTTGGGATTCTTTTACCCTTTTCCCATTAGTTCAGCCTTTGCTCTCAAGCCTTTGCTGACATTTCCAGTATCTCGGTAGCCTGGAAAAGTGTTGTCTTGATTGATCACATCATTATTCCCTTCCAAGGGTTGTTTTCCTCAAGTCTCAGTTTGGCTGGTTTTCTGCTAGTTGATTGTCAGAGGGCAGCAGGTGTTTTGTAAGAGCAAGTACACAATGCCATAGCTTGCTTCTCTTTGGATTTGGCCTGTCTAGAAAATGGAATGACTGAACATCTCTGAGAGGCTTTTCTCTCGCCATTAGGTTTCACTGGAAGGAGGGCAGATGCAAATCGTCTACCTAAAGTCTTGGCACAGAAGAAAGTAGTGGTTTGCTGCTGCATAGAGCTAGAAGCTTACAAAAGGAAGGCCTTGGGCTGAGGCCCATTACTTTGGCTAAGTAGAAAAGGACTGTGGCAAGGTGAGGCAGCTGACTTCGAGGTAGATCAACAAGTTCTAGAAGCGTCGTGTGTTCACAGCGTGGTGCATGGTGGTTGGTTGAATTGTGTTTGTTATGGCTTAAAGCTATGGAAATGAGAAAGGCCTGAGTGTTTCAAAAGCCTGGTTTTTGCAAGAAAGCAGCTCTCCTTTGCATCTGCCTGGGGACTCTGCATCACCACGGACCCTCACTGCCACTTTGCCAAGGAGACGATCAGTAGGAATGTTGCAGAGCTGCTGTGTGCATCTGAATGGAATGGCAGAGAACGAAGCGCTGGACGTTTCTGGCTTTAGTACAATGCTGCTGCATTGGTGCCAGTTTAGTTGGTTTTCCATCAGTGGCCTTTCTGTCTAGAAGTACACTGCCCAGAGTATTGGATGCCATTTCCTTCCTGTTGTTTTCATACCTTCCTTCAGTTGAAAGGATGATACAACCTTGACATTTTGAAGATCCCTGTTAGGAAGCACTATGCCAGAGGAGTCATCGCTCCCTTTTCTTCTGCCTCCTTTGTCATTTTCAGAGACTCATTTCAAATTTCTGCTCATGTATAGAAGAAGAATACTGAGACTACTTAGCAGGGTTGACGCTCTCAGCCGCTTTCCTCTTTCCTACTGCTTCATACTGGATGTGACTTCAAGGCCTCGTTTTGTCATCTGCATTTTGCCGTCATCCAAAGCTAAATATTCCAGGCCTGTGAACACAAAAAGAACTCTTAGTCTTTTGCAAGAACTACCCCTAGGAGGATTTGTGTTCACTTTGATCTCTTCAGTGTTTCAGAAAAAAGGAGATTGTACTCTCTTCTTGTGTACTCTCTTCTTGTGCACTCTCTTCTTGTGCTCTCATTTCCCTCTCTCTGCCTTGCATGCCCCAGTTAATCTACTGCTGTGACTCATTTGGCATCATCTCACGGTGTAAATTCTGCATAGTTTCAAGTCCTTACAAATGCCAGTTGCCAAGGAGCCTATCTAACCATTCAAGGGGCAAAGAATTGTAGGGCTGGCAAGTTCAGGTGCTGAAACTGTAAGTCATGCCATATCAAAGTGACAGAGCAAATCAATTGATCTAGGACTTTCAGGTGGGCACCTCTGAGAATAGCAGCTTGTCAGCAATGACACAGCCATCTTCCTAGCTGTATTCCAGAGAGAGGAAAGGGACACCTTCAATGGTTAATATGTTTGGCATGAGAAAACAGCAAGAAATGTACCGCAAAATACTTGAGTCAGATCAAGTGCGTTTCTCTAGTGAGAATTTTGCACTTGTTCTTTCTTGTCTGTGCCTTTACTTTTCACAGAAGACAGGGGAGCATTTCATTAGTACTGTTCTTTTGTTTTCTTTTGTTGGCCTCCCTCTTTCCACCTGCAATTAACAAATTTGCCTTTCTTTCCTGGCTTCTCTTTCTTTACTTCTACAAGTTGACATGAGGTCATCCAACCTTATCATCAATGTTCTCAGACAGTGGAGAGAAGTAGAAGGTACAGCTAAATGGATAAAAGAAACCCACAAAAATAGACAGGTTTTGACAGTCTTCTGTGAGAACATTAGGACACAAGATGTCTTTGAACTGAGTAATGCTCTATTGATTTAACTTTTAGTCCACTGGTTACTATTATTACACGTGTTTGGCCTTTAGTACAGAGCCTTGGAACTAATCCAGGCCAATACTTGGCTAATTTTGTTTTCTTTCTAGTGAGGACTTTGTTTCTTAAGGAATAGTCCAGAGAAAGAGCGTCCACGGTACAGTTACAGGTCATAAATTCTGGTACAGTTTGTGCTGGTAATAGGTCTAGGAAAGAAAGGTTTGACATCTTTTTTGACTTTCAAATGGAACCATGATTTGAAAAACCTAAGAGTTGCGGCTCCCCCCCCACCCCACAGCCCAAGTACTTCTCTTTGCAATATTACTCAGGGATTACACATCAAAGCCCACCCTGTAAAATACATTGCAGATACTTTGCAAGAAGTGCAGCTTAGCAGCTAGAGATGATAACGTGGCTTAAATAACATGGTCTAAATATGTCTGTCTACGCAGACATACTCAACAAAGGTTACGATGGCTTAGCTCCTGTGCTCAAGTGAACGTGCATTTTAGAACTTCCCAAGAAGGTGAATTCAACCTCCTTCATTGCTCTCTGCTGGAGTCCCAAGAGAATTTCAGTCTGCTTTTTGTCATTTACAGCTGTCACTGCTTAGCTCTTGAACATGAGACTCCCTTGTGACTGATGAAAGTTGTCTAGTTAAGAGTGGGTGAAAGACATGGTCTTGCTCTAGAAGGAGATGAGAAGGTTTCTGCAGTCTTTGTCATCTCTACTGCTTGTGATTTCTAGACAAAACCAGTGGGAAGTTTTCTGAAGGCAGTCCAGAAGCTGGCAATATGGACAGCTTACAGCCCAACACTTGCTGCAGTGCAACCATGGTGACACCAGAAAGGACTTCAAAAAATTCAAAGGGCAAACAAAGCAGTTGGAAGGAAAAGAACATGAACCATTATTCCATTTTTCTCATCTATCTTTCTTTAAATCATCATTTTCGTGCAGTTTGGCGGCTTGCGTTGGTATCCCACCAAAGGAATCTGAGACAGAGTAAGCTTTTGAATGGAGTAGAAGTGAGAAACGCAGGCCAAGTTGCCTTTTTTGCCATCAAATACCAGTTAGGCTTGAACTACCCTTTGCTTAAGGTGCTTAGCTTACACTAAGAATTGATGAGCACATTTTGATGGGAGCAAATTTTACTGTCATGATGACTGAGTAAATTTTGCTGTCACTCAGAATTTTACTGTCGTCTGAATAGCAATGTTTGTGTCCAAATAGTATTTTGTCTCCCGTATCTGCAGCAGGTAAGCCTTTTGCTGTCAGCAGTGTTGCTTAACCTTTCATGTCATATCCCTCTTCACATCCATCTTCTGCTTAAGGCTTATTAATCTACTTTAGAATTGGCAGGTGGAATAAGACTACTTTTCCTTTTTGAAAGCTCATGTCATTTGACCTACTTACAGCAAATAATTCATTAATTGCAAGTCCCCAGCTAGCATCTTTTCAGCATATTCTAACCTTCTAAAGAGTAACAAAAGCACTCTCCAATACTTGACTTTCATATCACAGTGGGAACGCTGGTCCTGTTTGCAAGAAACAATCATGGGTATGGTAAAACAAAAGGAGGGCTTAGAGTTTTCTCTGTTAACCTATAGTGAGCTTGGATTTTGCAATATGCATGAAGTTAATTAACACTGTTATATAAAGTGGCTGATTTAATCAATAAATTGGAGTCAATGCTGATAAACGACAAGGTGGGTTGGCTTCCCTTCGCTTTCAACACAGTGCCAATTCGGGCTGCTTTGATAGGACTAAGTGGCTGCTGCAATCTGCCATCCAGAAGTGGGGCAGGTGAGTTTTGTTTGCAAGGGAAAAGGGCCATGGTTTGTGTTTGGGGGCCTGTGACTGAGAGTGCCGGCTGGCTCCTGAAATTCTTTGGTATGCAGGATGATTCCCAGACGCAAGGTGGAAACGCTGCCAAGTCGGGCTGGATTGAAATTACCCAGGGACTCCTGCAATCTGCCATCGAGAAGCGGGGCAGGTGAGTGTTGTTTGCCAGGGAAAATGGCCGTGGATCGTGTTTGGGGGCCTGTGGCTGGGAGAGGCCGGCTGGCTCCTGAAAATCCACGATACGCAGGATGTTTCTCAGACCCAAGGTAGCAACATTGCCAAGTCGGGCTGGTTTGATAGTACCAAGTTGCTCCTGCAATCTGCCATGCAGAAGCAGGGCAGGTGACTTTTCTTTGCCAGGGAAAAGGGCCGAGGTTTGTGTTTGGGGGCCTGTGGCCAAGAGTGTCTTGCTGGCTCCTGAAAATCCATGATACGCAGGATGGTTCCCAGACCCAAGGTGGCACCAGTGCCAAGTCGGGCTGGTTTGATAGTAGCAAGTGGCTCCTGCAATCTGCCATGATCACATGAAGAAATACTTTCTGGCGTCCGTACTGGGCCATATGCTCTTTCTTCTCTCAACTTCTCCATCACCTCTCATCTGTTTCACATGCGCTATCTTCAAGGTCCACAGGCTACTTTTCACAGCGTCTTCAGGCCCGATGCAGTCAGAATGATGAATAGAACAGAGTTGGGTCTATTTTGCAGTTTGGATAAAATGCTTTCTGCACACAAATCCAAGGAGAAGGTGCTGCCCCGATGCCCAGAAAAACTTTCACTCCTGCTAGTGTTCTACGTCAACCGCAACTTAGTCTGAAAGAAAAGCTTTTTCTCTGAGAGCATCTGAGAGGTTTGCATGAAGCACTGATATCTGACATATGCAATTTTGAATAGGAGAGGAAAAAGAAAACGGCAAGAAGTTTTTAATTTTACTGGTTTCAATTTTAATTTCCGTGCACTTTTTCACAACTTGTCAGCTCAAATGCCCATCCACATCTTTTAGTCATCTGTAAGTCAGTATTCATATAAAATGTGCTTCAAATCAAAAGAATTTCAAATTTGCACTCCAAGTCTCTATGCCTAGATTTATGATTTCCTACACATATTAGATGAAAGGAAGGCCTTTTTTACTGTGGGAGTGCTGGAACACTGGAACAGGTTGCCCAGAGAAGTTGTGGGTGTCCCATCCCTGAAAGTATTCAAGGTCAGCTTGGACGGGGCTTGGAGCAGCAACAAAGGAGAAGCTTGATGGTAGAGAAACAAAGTTGGACTATAGAAGAAACTGAGATTGAAGTATAGGAGCAAGTTTTCTCTCAGCTCTTGGGCTAAATTCAAAGTTGTACAAAATGACATTTATCTGTGATTTTCACTACTGTAACAGAAAGGTTCATGAAAACTGTACAGAAGATAGCAAATTTTAAAAGAGATAAGAATTACAGCATAAAATCCATGGGACGGGTTACAACATGAGACACTCTCTAAGAGAAAATCTCTGTGTTTCAGCACTTCATCATGGTAAGATTTCACAAAGTGCCAAAGAAGGCGGCAAAATATCATTCGGGACATTATTTACTGGAGTTCAGCCTGGCCATTAGTAGGAACTGGGTTTGACCACATCGTGTAGATATACCACACACACTTTCCCTTCACTGAAAAATTACTGTTTACAACGAAGAAGCAATTGACGATCAAAATTGATTGAAAGCATCTTAAACATGTCAAGTATTTCATTGTAGATGATCTGTGATCCAAATGCTTCTTCCACCTTCGAGAGGGACAGAACAATTCTTCCATATCATGATGGTTTAAAATTGTATCAACCAATGTTTTCTGCTGAAAAGATATCATCTATTTTTTTCTATTTTTGGAAGAAAATATTCCTAGACATACAACAGGTGAGAACTAAGTAATTTTAAAGAAGCAAATGACATGAAAATATTCTGTAAATAGAATGAAATGAAAAGCTGTGTTTTAAATAGGAGCTAAATATGAAACAGAATTTCTGTACCAGGCATTTGAATTACTGCACCAGCTCTTTTGCCCATCAAGAGAGGCATTGAGCATTTCCGTCTTTTCCAAGGTGCTCATGATCTGCTATGCTGATCTCTGTGTGTGCCTAGGTGTGTGTGGAAGGGGGGGCATGTGAAGGGGAGTGTGTATGTTTGCTTTACAATTGTTGTGGCAGATTCATGCCTCAGCTCCACATTTTGTTTTAGAAAGGTCACACAGAGTGGATATGAAGTTTACTATCAACAAGAGATCAATTCCCAAATCATCCATTTGACTCTACCTTATAAATCATGTGCTTTGTTGCATATTTTATCAAATCTACTTTCAAGCCAGATGGAGGAAGGAGGATGTGGGAATCCCTCCACCATCTTGCAACTTTTATGCAAGTAGGTTTTCAAGAAAATCATCATTTCTCTTGGAAATATGTCTGGAACAGGCATGATGGTAGTGTCAACCTGTTGGAGTTTTTGTTGCTGGAAGAAGTTGTACAAAAGGATTGGTTTTTACATTGACCGGTTACTGAATCAAGCGCAGGAATACATTGGAAATTCAACTGGGGCTTCCTTTTCCCAGCAGACCACTTCTAGAACGAGCTTGTACAATGAAGCTGACGCTTCTGCTCTCTTTTTGTTTCTTTCCTATTTTTCTTGGCTTCTTTGCCACTCTCTAGACAATTTGTGAACTCTTTTCCCAACTCAAATGGTTTCAATAGTCTGATTGTGATCATACATTTTTACAAGGAATTTTTAAAATCTTCCCTCGAGTTAAGAAAGTCAAGGACTTAGGTCTTTTTCTTCCCTTATAATATTGCAATGAAATTGATAAATAAAGACCAACTCTTTCTTTTTGTTTTTAACCCAAGTAGATAATTCCCATCCATTCATCCATTTGGTGGACCAATAGTTGCCATGCTGATGGAAGTTGTCACTTCTTAACAATAGACATTCTGTGACTATGTTGACAGCACTTTGGGTGAAGTTCCTAACTGGTCTTGGATACACATAGGGAGAAATTTGCTCAGCCAGTGTCAGTCTTAAGCATGCGTATCAGAAGATCTTTCTAGAGCTGGGAATTTTCCCATGAAAGGGATTCAGTTAGGGAAGAGACACTCGTCCCAGAGTTTTGCATTCTTCTTGAACACTGCTTAAGGAACTTAGATGCCGTGTCCATTTGGATCTCTGTCTTCACAGAACTTTGTCATGCAAGTGCTTGAAATGCATCTTGAAGAGAATTCACTAGCACAGAATGAATGAGAGTGGAAGGGCTTGGTGGGGCTAACCAGGCCCAATCCCCCTGCCTAAACCAGGATACCTAGAGCCTCTTGCCCAGGAGTCTATCTGGGTGTACTTTGAATGTCTTCAAAGATCCAGGCTCCACAATCTTTCTGGGCAGTCTGTGCCGTGGTTCAGTCACCCTCACAGTAAAGAATCATTTGCTGATGGTCAATGGCAATCTCCTGTATTTCAGAGAGTGCCCACTGCCTCTTGTTTTTTCACTCAGCATCACTGAAAAGACACTGGTTCCCTCCCCTTTGCACTATTGCTTCCATATGGATGCGTGCTGCCATGTAGAGATATGTCCAAAACCTCCCTGAAGCCCAGGCAGATAATATTCCCTTCATCTACCAGTCAAGTTGATTCATCAGAGGAGTTTAAAGTGATGTTCCAGCATGAAATTCCCCTGAAAAATCATGCTAACTACATGATTTTGTCGTCTTGCATGTGCCTGGCAAGGTTTCCCAGGAAGAGCTGCTTCATCAACTTCCTGGGGATAAAAAGGAGGCTGCCTGGTTTGTACTATTCCGAGTCCTCCTAATTGCCTTTTTTAGAGATGGGTGTCATTTGCTCTCATCCAGTCTTTAGCCTCTCTTGTCGTCTACATCTTAGCAAAAAGCTTTTCCACTACATGGTCATGTGATTGGAAACGTCAGGAAAGTGGTAAGGTACTGTTTTCTATCAGTTAACAAGCTGCGCACACAATCCCAGTGTTGTACAGCTTCCTTCTTCACCTTTCCGATGCTGCCGCTCTCTCCGGCTCCCGGAGCCGAAGAAGCGGCTTCTTCGCGCAAAGACGATTGTACCGCTCACAGTGCTCTCTTAGCGCGGCTTGTGCTGAAAGAAGCCCGGGAGCGGTGCTTAGCTCCGGAGAGCATCGTCCCTTCGTCTTTAGCGTCTTTTGTGGTCTACATCGTAGCAGAAAGCTTTTCCACTATGTCTCACAAGGAAAACCTGCGGAACACAGAAAACATCTCCCATCGTGTTCTGGACGTTGTACGGAGGTCTGCCAAGTGTTTGACAAGAAGAGAAGAAAAGTTGTCCAAAACAGCTTCCAATCGAATATTCATGTGATTGGAAAAGTCAGGAAAGTGGTAAGGTACTGTTTTCTATCAGTTGGCAAGCTGCGCACACAATCCCAGTGTTGTACAGCTTCCTTCTTCACCTTTCCGATGCTGCCGCTCTCTCCGGCTCCCGGAGCCGAAGAAGCGGCTTCTTCGCGCAAAGACGATTGTACCGCTCACAGTGCTCTCTTAGCGCGGCTTCTGCCGAAAGAAGCCCGGGAGCGGCGCTTAGCTCCGGAGAGCATCGTACCTTCGTCTTTAGCGACTTTTGTGGTCTACATCCTAGCAGAAAGCTTTTCCACTCTGTCTGGCATGGAAAACCTGCGGAACACAGAAAACATCTTCCATCGTGTTCTGGACGTTGTACGGAGGTCTGCCAAGTGTTTGACAAGAAGAGAAGAAAAGTTGTCCAAAACAGCTTCCAATCGAATATTCATGTGATTGGAAAAGTCAGGAGAATGGTAAGGTACTGTTTTCTATCAGTCGGCAAACTGCGCACACAATCCCAGTGTTGTACAGCTTCCTTCTTCACCTTTGTGATGCTGCCGCTCTCTCCGGCTCCCGGAGCCGAAGAAGCGGCTTCTTCGTGCAAAGACGATTGTAATGGTCACAGTGCTCTCTTAGCGCGGCTTCTGCCAAAAGAAGCCCGGGAGCGGCGCTTAGCTCCGGAGAGCATCGTCCCTTCGTCTTTAGCGTCTTTTGTGGTCTACATCCTAGCAGAAAGCTTTTCCACTCTGTCTGGCAAGGAAAACCTGCGCCAGCACAGAAAACATCTCCCATCGTGTTCTGGACGTTGTACGGAGGTCTGCCAAGTGTTTGCATAAAGAAAAGAAAAGTTGTCCAAAATAACTTCCTATCGATTGTTCATGTGATTGGAAAAGTCAGGAAAGTGTAAGGTACTGTTTTCTATCAGTTGGCAAGCTGCGCACACAATCCCAGTGTTGTACAGCTTCCTTCTTCACCTTTGTGATGCTGCCGCTCTCTCCGGCTCCCGGAGCCGAAGAAGCGGCTTCTTCGCGCAAAGACGATTGTACCACTCACAGTGCTCTCTTAGCGCGGCTTCTGCCGAAAGAAGCCCGGGAGCGGCGCTTAGCTCCGGAGAGCATCGTACCTTCGTCTTTAGCGTCTTTTGTGGTCTACATCCTAGCAGAAAGCTTTTCCACTCTGTCTGGCAAGGAAAACATGCGCCAGCACAGAAAACATCTCCCATCGTGTTCTGGACGTTGTACTGATGTCTGCCAAGTGTTTGCATAAAGAAAAGAAAAGTTGTCCAAAATAACTTCCTATCGATTGTTCATGTGATTGGAAAAGTCAGGAAAGTGTAAGGTACTGTTTTCTATCAGTTGGCAAGCTGCGCACACAATCCCAGTGTTGTACAGCTTCCTTCTTCACCTTTGCGATGCTGCCGCTCTCTCCGGCTCCCGGAGCCGAAGAAGCGGCTTCTTCGCGCAAAGACGATTGTACCGCTCACAGTGCTCTCTTAGCGCGGCTTCTGCCGAAAGAAGCCCGGGAGCGGCGCTTAGCTCCGGAGAGCATCGTACCTTCGTCTTTAGCGTCTTTTGTGGTCTACATCCTAGCAGAAAGCTTTTCCACTATGTCTCACAAGGAAAACCTGCGCCAGCACAGAAAACATCTCCCATCGTGTTCTGGACGTTGCACGGAGGTCTGCCAAGTGTTTGGCAAAAAGAGAAGAAAAGCTGTTTAAAACAGCTTCCAATCGAATATTCATGTGATTGGAAAAGTCAGGAGAATGTTAACGTACTGTTTTCTATCAGTTGGCAAGATGTGCACACAATCCCAGTGTTGTACAGCTTCCTTCTTCACCTTTCCGATGCTGCCGCTCTCTCCGGCTCCCTGAGCCGAAGAAGCGGCTTCTTCGCGCAAAGACGATTGTACTGGTCACAGTGCTCTCTTAGCGCGGCTTCTGCCGAAAGACGCCCCGAGCGGCTCTTAGCTCCGGGGTCTCCGTACCTTCCAATTCAATTTTTTCGGCTCCACAAACCAAATGGTATACTTGCAGCAGTAGGGCGGGACATTGAACTGGACTTTCTCCTTTTAGAGAGAAGCTATTGAAAAAGTTTCACCGGAATCAGAGCAGGCTGTAAAACAAGAAAAGTGTCATGGAAATAAGCCAGCCTTATCCTCTTAGCCTTGCTTGTTGTGATTGGCCAAGAAAGAAATGTGTCAACTCGGTGTTCCTGGGTATCACATCAGTAACAGGTACTTCAGCTGCTGTACTTCTCTCCTGAAGTTAAGAACAGAATCCAAGGAATTGTGATTCCATGGTCTCAATTCACTCAATATGGTGCCGAAAAAGGAGTGGAAGGTGCACGGGTCAATTAACTTGAATGGCCTATGTAAATCAGCGGCCACTGTTTTTCTGAAGGCTTCAACAGGTTAGTTGCCTATGTTCTTCTTGGAATTGTTTTAACCTTTGGTCATGTTTTTCTTGGGATTCTTTTACCCTTTTCCCATTAGTTCAGCCTTTGCTCTCAAGCCTTTGCTGACATTTCCAGTATCTCGGTAGCCTGGAAAAGTGTTGTCTTGATTGATCACATCATTATTCCCTTCCAAGGGTTGTTTTCCTCAAGTCTCAGTTTGGCTGGTTTTCTGCTAGTTGATTGTCAGAGGGCAGCAGGTGTTTTGTAAGAGCAAGTACACAATACCATAGCTTGCTTCTCTTTGGATTTGGCCTGTCTAGAAAATGGAATGACTGAACATCTCTGAGAGGCTTTTCTCTCGCCATTAGGTTTCACTGGAAGGAGGGCAGATGCAAATAGTCTACCTAAAGTCTTGGCACAGAAGAAAGTAGTGGTTTGCTGCTGCATAGAGCTAGAAGCTTACAAAAGGAAGGCCTTGGGCTGAGGCCCATTACTTTGGCTAAGTAGAAAAGGACTGTGGCAAGGTGAGGCAGCTGACTTCGAGGTAGATCAACAAGTTCTAGAAGCGTCGTGTGTTCACAGCGTGGTGCATGGTGGTTGGTTGAATTGTGTTTGTTATGGCTTAAAGCTATGGAAATGAGAAAGGCCTGAGTGTTTCAAAAGCCTGGTTTTTGCAAGAAAGCAGCTCTCCTTTGCATCTGCCTGGGGACTCTGCATCACCACGGACCCTCACTGCCACTTTGCCAAGGAGACGATCAGTAGGAATGTTGCAGAGCTGCTGTGTGCATCTGAATGGAATGGCAGAGAACGAAGCGCTGGACGTTTCTGGCTTTAGTACAATGCTGCTGCATTGGTGCCAGTTTAGTTGGTTTTCCATCAGTGGCCTTTCTGTCTAGAAGTACACTGCCCAGAGTATTGGATGCCATTTCCTTCCTGTTGTTTTCATACCTTCCTTCAGTTGAAAGGATGATACAACCTTGACATTTTGAAGATCCCTGTTAGGAAGCACTATGCCAGAGGAGTCATCGCTCCCTTTTCTTCTGCCTCCTTTGTCATTTTCAGAGACTCATTTCAAATTTCTGCTCATGTCAAGAAGAATACTGAGACTACTTAGCAGGGTTGACGCTCTCAGCCGCTTTCCTCTTTCCTACTGCTTCATACTGGATGTGACTTCAAGGCCTCGTTTTGTCATCTGCATTTTGCCGTCATCCAAAGCTAAATATTCCAGGCCTGTGAACACAAAAAGAACTCTTAGTCTTTTGCAAGAACTACCCCTAGGAGGATTTGTGTTCACTTTGATCTCTTCAGTGTTTCAGAAAAAAGGAGATTGTACTCTCTTCTTGTGTACTCTCTTCTTGTGCACTCTCTTCTTGTGCTCTCATTTCCCTCTCTCTGCCTTGCATGCCCCAGTTAATCTACTGCTGTGACTCATTTGGCATCATCTCACGGTGCAAATTCTGCATAGTTTCAAGTCCTTACAAATGCCAGTTGCCAAGGAGCCTATCTAAGCATTCAAGGGGCAAAGAATTGTAGGGCTGGCAAGTTCAGGTGCTGAAACTGTAAGTCATGCCATATCAAAGTGACAGAGCAAATCAATTGATCTAGGACTTTCAGGTGGGCACCTCTGAGAATAGCAGCTTGTCAGCAATGACACAGCCATCTTCCTAGCTGTATTCCAGAGAGAGGAAAGGGACACCTTCAATGGTTAATATGTTTGGCATGAGAAAACAGCAAGAAATGTACCGCAAAATACTTGAGTCAGATCAAGTGCGTTTCTCTAGTGAGAATTTTGCACTTGTTCTTTCTTGTCTGTGCCTTTACTTTTCACAGAAGACAGGGGAGCATTTCATTAGTACTGTTCTTTTGTTTTCTTTTGTTGGCCTCCCTCTTTCCACCTGCAATTAACAAATTTGCCTTTCTTTCCTGGCTTCTCTTTCTTTACTTCTACAAGTTGACATGAGGTCATCCAACCTTATCATCAATGTTCTCAGACAGTGGAGAGAAGTAGAAGGTACAGCTAAATGGATAAAAGAAACCCACAAAAATAGACAGGTTTTGACAGTCTTCTGTGAGAACATTAGGACACAAGATGTCTTTGAACTGAGTAATGCTCTATTGATTTAACTTTTAGTCCACTGGTTACTATTATTACACGTGTTTGGCCTTTAGTACAGAGCCTTGGAACTAATCCAGGCCAATACTTGGCTAATTTTGTTTTCTTTCTAGTGAGGACTTTGTTTCTTAAGGAATAGTCCAGAGAAAGAGCGTCCACGGTACAGTTACAGGTCATAAATTCTGGTACAGTTTGTACTGGTAATAGGTCTAGGAAAGAAAGGTTTGACATCTTTTTTGACTTTCAAATGGAACCATGATTTGAAAAACCTAAGAGTTGCGGCTCCCCCCCACCCCACAGCCCAAGTACTTCTCTTTGCAATATTACTCAGGGATTACACATCAAAGCCCACCCTGTAAAATACGTTGCAGATACTTTGCAAGAAGTGCAGCTTAGCAGCTAGAGATGATAACGTGGCTTAAATAACATGGTCTAAATATGTCTGTCTACGCAGACATACTCAACAAAGGTTACGATGGCTTAGCTCCTGTGCTCAAGTGAACGTGCATTTTAGAACTTCCCAAGAAGGTGAATTCAACCTCCTTCATTGCTCTCTGCTGGAGTCCAAAGAGAATTTCAGTCTGCTTTTTGTCATTTACAGCTGTCACTGCTTAGCTCTTGAACATGAGACTCCCTCGTGACTGATGAAAGTTGTCTAGTTAAGAGTGGGTGAAAGACATGGTCTTGCTCTAGAAGGAGATGAGAAGGTTTCTGCAGTCTTTGTCATCTCTACTGCTTGTGATTTCTAGACAAAACCAGTGGGAAGTTTTCTGAAGGCAGTCCAGAAGCTGGCAATATGGACAGCTTACAGCCCAACACTTGCTGCAGTGCAACCATGGTGACACCAGAAAGGACTTCAAAAAATTCAAAGGGCAAACAAAGCAGTTGGAAGGAAAAGAACATGAACCATTATTCCATTTTTCTCATCTATCTTTCTTTAAATCATCATTTTCGTGCAGTTTGGCGGCTTGCGTTGGTATCCCACCAAAGGAATCTGAGACAGAGTAAGCTTTTGAATGGAGTAGAAGTGAGAAACGCAGGCCAAGTTGCCTTTTTTGCCATCAAATACCAGTTAGGCTTGAACTACCCTTTGCTTAAGGTGCTTAGCTTACACTAAGAATTGATGAGCACATTTTGATGGGAGCAAATTTTACTGTCATGATGACTGAGTAAATTTTGCTGTCCCTCAGAATTTTACTGTCGTCTGAATAGCAATGTTTGTGTCAAAATAGTATTTTGTCTCCCGTATCTGCAGCAGGTAAGCCTTTTGCTGTCAGCAGTGTTGCTTAACCTTTCATGTCATATCCCTCTTCACATCCATCTTCTGCTTAAGGCTTATTAATCTACTTTAGAATTGGCAGGTGGAATAAGACTACTTTTCCTTTTTGAAAGCTCATGTCATTTGACCTACTTACAGCAAATAATTCATTAATTGCAAGTCCCCAGCTAGCATCTTTTCGGCATATTCTAACCTTCTAAAGAGTAACAAAAGCACTCTCCAATACTTGACTTTCATATCACAGTGGGAACGCTGGTCCTGTTTGCAAGAAACAATCATGGGTATGGTAAAACAAAAGGAGGGCTTAGAGTTTTCTCTGTTAACCTATAGTGAGCTTGGATTTTGCAATATGCATGAAGTTAATTAACACTGTTATATAAAGTGGCTGATTTAATCAATAAATTGGAGTCAATGCTGATAAACGACAAGGTGGGTTGGCTTCCCTTCGCTTTCAACACAGTGCCAATTCGGGCTGCTTTGATAGGACTAAGTGGCTGCTGCAATCTGCCATCCAGAAGCGGGGCAGGTGAGTTTTGTTTGCGAGGGAAAAGGGCCATGGTTTGTGTTTGGGGGCCTGTGACTGAGAGTGCCGGCTGGCTCCTGAAATTCTTTGATATGCAGGATGATTCCCAGACGCAAGGTGGAAACGATGCCAAGTCGGGCTGGATTGAAATTACCCAGGGACTCCTGCAATCTGCCATCGAGAAGCGGGGCAGGTGAGTGTTGTTTGCCAGGGAAAAGGGCCGTGGATTGTGTTTGGGGGCCTGTGGCTGGGAGAGGCCGGCTGGCTCCTGAAAATCCACGATACGCAGGATGTTTCTCAGACCCAAGGTAGCAACATTGCCAAGTCGGGCTGGTTTGATAGTACCAAGTTGCTCCTGCAATCTGCCATGCAGAAGCAGGGCAGGTGACTTTTCTTTGCCAGGGAAAAGGGCCGAGGTTTGTGTTTGGGGGCCTGTGGCCAAGAGTGTCTTGCTGGCTCCTGAAAATCCATGATACGAAGGATGGTTCCCAGACCCAAGGTGGCACCAGTGCCAAGTCGGGCTGGTTTGATATTACCAAGTGGCTCCTGCAATCTGCCATGCAGAAGCGGGGCAGGTGAGTTTTTTTGGCCAGGTAAGAGGGCTGAGGTCTGTGTTTAAGGGCCTGTGGCTGGGAGTGGCCGGCTGGCTCCTGAAAATCCACGATACGCAGGATGGTTCCCAGACCCAAGGTGGCACCAGTGCCACGTCGGGCTGGTTTGATAGTAGCAAGTGGCTCCTGCAATCTGCCATGATCACATGAAGAAATACTTTCTGGCGTCCGTACTGGGCCATATGCTCTTTCTTCTCTCAACTTCTCCATCACCTCTCATCTGTTTCACATGCGCTATCTTCAAGGTCCACAGGCTACTTTTCACAGCGTCTTCAGGCCTGATGCAGTAAGAATGATGAATAGAACAGAGTTGGGTCTATTTTGCAGTTTGGATAAAATGCTTTCTGCACACAAATCCAAGGAGAAGGTGCTGCCCCGATGCCCAGAAAAACTTTCACTCCTGCTAGTGTTCTACGTCAACCGCAACTTAGTCTGAAAGAAAAGCTTTTTCTCTGAGAGCATCTGAGAGGTTTGCATGAAGCACTGATATCTGACATATGCAATTTTGAATAGGAGAGGAAAAAGAAAACGGCAAGAAGTTTTTAATTTTACTGGTTTCAATTTTAATTTCCGTGCACTTTTTCACAACTTGTCAGCTCAAATGCCCATCAACCTCTTTTAGTCATCTGTAAGTCAGTATTCATATAAAATGTGCTTCAAATCAAAAGAATTTCAAATTTGCACTCCAAGTCTCTATGCCTAGATTTATGATTTCCTACACATATTAGATGAAAGGAAGGCCTTCTTTACTGTGGGAGTGCTGGAACACTGGAACGGGTTGCCCAGAGAAGTTGTGGGTGTCCCATCCCTGAAAGTATTGGACGGGGCTTGGAGCAGCAACAAAGGAGAAGCTTGATGGTAGAGAAACAAAGTTGGACTATAGAAGAAACTGAGATTGAAGTATAGGAGCAAGTTTTCTCTCAGCTCTTGGGCTAAATTCAAAGTTGTACAAAATGACATTTATCTGTGATTTTCACTACTGTAACAGAAAGGTTCATGAAAACTGTACAGAAGATAGCAAATTTTAAAAGAGATAAGAATTACAGCATAAAATCCATGGGACGGGTTACAACATGAGACACTCTCTAAGAGAAAATCTCTGTGTTTCAGCACTTCATCATGGTAAGATTTCACAAAGTGCCAAAGAAGGCGGCAAAATATCATTCGGGACATTATTTACTGGAGTTCAGCCTGGCCATTAGTAGGAACTGGGTTTGACCACATCGTGTAGATATACCACACACACTTTCCCTTCACTGAAAAATTACTGTTTACAACGAAGAAGCAATTGACGATCAAAATTGATTGAAAGCATCTTAAACATGTCAAGTATTTCATTGTAGATGATCTGTGATCCAAATGCTTCTTCCACCTTCGAGAGGGACAGAACAATTCTTCCATATCATGATGGTTTAAAATTGTATCAACCAATGTTTTCTGCTGAAAAGATATCATCTATTTTTTTCTATTTTTGGAAGAAAATATTCCTAGACATACAACAGGTGAGAACTAAGTAATTTTAAAGAAGCAAATGACATGAAAATATTCTGTAAATAGAATGAAATGAAAAGCTGTGTTTTAAATAGGAGCTAAATATGAAACAGAATTTCTGTACCAGGCATTTGAATTACTGCACCAGCTCTTTTGCCCATCAAGAGAGGCATTGAGCATTTCCGTCTTTTCCAAGGTGCTCATGATCTGCTATGCTGATCTCTGTGTGTGCCTAGGTGTGTGTGGAAGGGGGGGCATGTGAAGGGGAGTGTGTATGTTTGCTTTACAATTGTTGTGGCAGATTCATGCCTCAGCTCCACATTTTGTTTTAGAAAGGTCACACAGAGTGGATATGAAGTTTACTATCAACAAGAGATCAATTCCCAAATCATCCATTTGACTCTACCTTATAAATCATGTGCTTTGTTGCATATTTTATCAAATCTACTTTCAAGCCAGATGGAGGAAGGAGGATGTGGGAATCCCTCCACCATCTTGCAACTTTTATGCAAGTAGGTTTTCAAGAAAATCATCATTTCTCTTGGAAATATGTCTGGAACAGGCATGATGGTAGTGTCAACCTGTTGGAGTTTTTGTTGCTGGAAGAAGTTGTACAAAAGGATTGGTTTTTACATTGACCGGTTACTGAATCAAGCGCAGGAATACATTGGAAATTCAACTGGGGCTTCCTTTTCCCAGCAGACCACTTCTAGAACGAGCTTGTACAATGAAGCTGACGCTTCTGCTCTCTTTTTGTTTCTTTCCTATTTTTCTTGGCTTCTTTGCCACTCTCTAGACAATTTGTGAACTCTTTTCCCAACTCAAATGGTTTCAATAGTCTGATTGTGAGCATACATTTTTACAAGGAATTTTTAAAATCTTTCCTCGAGTTAAGAAAGAAAAGGACTTAGGTCTTTTTCTTCCCTTATAATATTGCAATGAAATTGATAAATAAAGACCAACTCTTTCTTTTTGTTTTTAACCCAAGTAGATAATTCCCATCCATTCATCCATTTGGTGGACCAATAGTTGCCATGCTGATGGAAGTTGTCACTTCTTAACAATAGACATTCTGTGACTATGTTGGCAGCACTATGGGTGAAGATCCTAACTGGTCTTGGATACACATAGGGAGAAATTTGCTCAGCCAGTGTCAGTCTTAAGCATGCGTATCAGAAGATCTTTCTAGAGCTGGGAATTTTCCCATGAAAGGGATTCAGTTAGGGAAGAGACACTCGTCCCAGAGTTTTGCATTCTTCTTGAACACTGCTTAAGGAACTTAGATGCCGTGTCCATTTGGATCTCTGTCTTCACAGAACTTTGTCATGCAAGTGCTTGAAATGCATCTTGAAGAGAATTCACTAGCACAGAATGAATGAGAGTGGAAGGGCTTGGTGGGGCTAACCAGGCCCAATCCCCCTGCCTAAACCAGGATACCTAGAGCCTCTTGCCCAGGAGTCTATCTGGGTGTACTTTGAATGTCTTCAAAGATCCAGGCTCCACAATCTTTCTGGGCAGTCTGTGCCGTGGTTCAGTCACCCTCACAGTAAAGAATCATTTGCTGATGGTCAATGGCAATCTCCTGTATTTCAGAGAGTGCCCACTGCCTCTTGTTTTTTCACTCAGCATCACTGAAAAGACACTGGTTCCCTCCCCTTTGCACTATTGCTTCCATATGGATGCGTGCTGCCATGTAGAGATATGTCAAAAACCTCCCTGAAGCCCAGGCAGATAATATTCCCTTCATCTACCAGTCAAGTTGATTCATCAGAGGAGTTTAAAGTGATGTTCCAGCATGAAATTCCCCTGAAAAATCATGCTAACTACATGATTTTGTCGTCTTGCATGTGCCTGGCAAGGTTTTCCAGGAAGAGCTGCTTCATCAACTTCCTGGGGATAAAAAGGAGGCTGCCTGCTTTGTACTATTCCGAGTCCTCCTAATTGCCTTTTTTAGAGATGGGTGTCATTTGCTCTCATCCAGTCTTTAGCCTCTCTTGTCGTCTACATCTTAGCAAAAAGCTTTTCCACTACATGATCATGTGATTGGAAAAGTCAGGAAAGTGGTAAGGTACTGTTTTCTATCCGTTGGCAAGCTGCGCACACAATCCCAGTGTTGTACAGCTTCCTTCTTCACCTTTCCGATGCTGCCGCTCTCTCCGGCTCCCGGAGCCGAAGAAGCGGCTTCTTCGCACAAAGACGATTGTACCGCTCACAGTGCTCTCTTAGCGCGGCTTCTGCCGAAAGACGCCCGGGAGCGGCGCTTAGCTCCGGAGAGCATCGTACCTTCGTCTTTAGCGTCTTTTGTGGTCTACATCCTAGCAGAAAGCTTTTCCACTCTGTCTGGCAAGGAAAACATGCGCCAGCGCAGAAAACATCTCCCATCGTGTTCTGGACGTTGCACGGAGGTCTGCCAAGTGTTTGCATAAAGAAATGAAAAGTTGTCCAAAATAACTTCCTATCGAATGTTCATGTGATTGGAAATGTCAGGAAAGTGGTAAGGTACTGTTTTCTATCAGTTGGCAAGCTGCGCACACAATCCCAGTGTTGTACAGCTTCCTTCTTCACCTTTCCGATGCTGCCGCTCTCTCCGGCTCCCGGAGCCGAAGAAGCGGCTTCTTCGCGCAAAGACGATTGTACCGCTCACAGTGCTCTCTTAGCGCGGCTTCTGCCGAAAGAAGCCCGGGAGCGGCGCTTAGCTCCGGAGAGCATCGTACCTTCGTCTTTAGCGTCTTTTGTGGTCTACATCCTAGCAGAAAGCTTTTCCACTCTGTCTGGCAAGGAAAACCCGCGCCAGCACAGAAAACATCTCCCATGTTGTTCTGGACGTTGTACGGAGGTCAGCCAAGTGTTTGACAAGAAGAAAAAAAAAGTTGTCCAAAACAGCTTCCAATCGAATATTCATGTGATTGGAAATGTCAGGAAAGTGTAAGGTACTGTTTTCTATCAGTTGGCAAGCTGCGCACACAATCCCAGTGTTGTACAGCTTCCTTCTTCACCTTTCCGATGCTGCCGCTCTCTCCGGCTCCCGGAGCCGAAGAAGCGGTTTCTTCGCACAAAGACGATTGTACCGCTCACAGTGCTCTCTTAGCGCCGCTTCTGCCGAAAGACGCCCGGGAGCGGTGCTTAGCTCCGGAGAGCCTCGTACCTTCGTCTTTAGCGTCTTTTGTGGTCTACATCCTAGCAGAAAGCTTTTCCACTCTGTCTGGCAAGGAAAACATGCGCCAGCGCAGAAAACATCTCCCATCGTGTTCTGGACGTTGCACGGAGGTCTGCCAAGTGTTTGCATAAAGAAAAGAAAAGTTGTCCAAAATAACTTCCTATCGAATGTTCATGTGATTGGAAAAGTCAGGAAAGTGTAAGGTACTGTTTTCTATCAGTTGGCAAGCTGCGCACACAATCCCAGTGTTGTACAGCTTCCTTCTTCACCTTTCCGATGCTGCCGCTCTCTCCGGCTCCCGGAGCCGAAGAAGCGGCTTCTTCGCGCAAAGACGATTGTACCGCTCACAGTGCTCTCTTAGCGCCGCTTCTGCCGAAAGAAGCCCGGGAGCGGCGCTTAGCTCCGGAGAGCATCGTCCCTTCGTCTTTAGCGTCTTTTGTGGTCTACATCCTAGCAGAAAGCTTTTCCACTCTGTCTGGCAAGGAAAACATGCGCCAGCACAGAAAACATCTCCCATCATGTTCTGGACGTTGCACGGAGGTCTGCCAAGTGTTTGAAAGAAACAAAGAAAAGTTGTCCAAAACAGCTTCCAATCGAATATTCATGAGATTGGAAACGTCAGGAAAGTGTAAGGTACTGTTTTCTATCAGTTGGCAAGCTGCGCACACAATCCCAGTGTTGTACAGCTTCCTTCTTCACCTTTCCGATGCTGCCGCTCTCTCCGGCTCCCGGAGCCGAAGAAGCGGCTTCTTCGCGCAAAGACGATTGTACCGCTCACAGTGCTCTCTTAGCGCGGCTTCTGCCGAAAGAAGCCCGGGAGCGGCGCTTAACTCCGGAGAGCATCGTCCCTTCGTCTTTAGCGTCTTTTGTGGTCTACAACATAGCAGAAAGCTTTTCCACTCTGTCTGGCAAGGAAAACCTGCGCCAGCACAGAAAACATCTCCCATCGTGTTCTGGACGTTGCACGGAGGTCTGCCAAGTGTTTGCATAAAGAAATGAAAAGTTGTCCAAAATAACTTCCTATCGAATGTTCATGTGATTGGAAAAGTCAGGAAAGTGGTAAGGTACTGTTTTCTATCAGTTGGCAAGCTGCGCACACAATCTCAGTGTTGTACAGCTTCCTTCTTCACCTTTCCGATGCTGCCGCTCTCTCCGGCTCCCGGAGCCGAAGAAGCGGCTTCTTCGCGCAAAGACGATTGTACCGCTCACAGTGCTCTCTTAGCGCGGCTTCTGCCGAAAGAAGCCCGGGAGCGGCGCTTAGCTCCGGAGAGCATCGTACCTTCGTCTTTAGCGTCTTTTGTGGTCTACATCCTAGCAGAAAGCTTTTCCACTCTGTCTGGCAAGGAAAACATGCGCCAGCACAGAAAACATCTCCCATCGTGTTCTGGACGTTGTACGGAGGTCTGCCAAGTGTTTGACAAGAAGAGAAGAAAAGCTGTCCAAAACAGCTTCCAATCGAATATTCATGTGATTGGAAAAGTCAGGAAAGTGGTAAGGTACTGTTTTCTATCAGTTGGCAAGCTGCGCACACAATCCCAGTGTTGTACAGCTTCCTTCTTCACCTTTCCGATGCTGCCGCTCTCTCCGGCTCCCGGAGCCGAAGAAGCGGCTTCTTCGCGCAAAGACGATTGTACCGCTCACAGTGCTCTCTTAGCGCGGCTTCTGCCGAAAGAAGCCCGGGAGCGGCGCTTAACTCCGGAGAGCATCGTCCCTTCGTCTTTAGCGTCTTTTGTGGTCTACATCCTAGCAGAAAGCTTTTCCACTCTGTCTGGCAAGGAAAACCTGCGCCAGCACAGAAAACATCTCCCATCGTGTTCTGGACGTTGCACGGAGGTCTGCCAAGTGTTTGAAAGAAACAAAGAAAAGTCGTCCAAAACAGCTTCCAATCGAAGATTCATGTGATTGGAAAAGTCAGGAAAGTGGTAAGGTACTGTTTTCTATCAGTTGGCAAGCTGCGCACACAATCTCAGTGTTGTACAGCTTCCTTCTTCACCTTTCCGATGCTGCCGCTCTCTCCGGCTCCCGGAGCCGAAGAAGCGGCTTCTTCGCGCAAAGACGATTGTACCGCTCACAGTGCTCTCTTAGCGCGGCTTCTGCCGAAAGAAGCCCGGGAGCGGTGCTTAACTCCGGAGAGCATCGTACCTTCGTCTTTAGCGTCTTTTGTGGTCTACATCCTAGCAGAAAGCTTTTCCACTCTGTCTGGCAAGGAAAACCTGCGGGAGCACAGGAAACATCTCGCATCGTATTATGGACGTTGCACGAAGGTCTGCCAAGTGTTTGGCATAAAGAAAAGGAAAGCTGTCCAAAACAGCTTCCAATCGAATATTCATGTGATTGGAAAAGTCAGGAAAGTGGTAAGGTACTGTTTTCTATCAGTTGGCAAGCTGCGCACACAATCCCAGTGTTGTACAGCTTCCTTCTTCACCTTTCCGATGCTGCCGCTCTCTCCGGCTCCCGGAGCCGAAGAAGCGGCTTCTTCGCGCAAAGACGATTGTACCGCTCACAGTGCTCTCTTAGCGCGGCTTCTGCCGAAAGAAGCCCGGGAGCGGCGCTTAACTCCGGAGAGCATCGTCCCTTCGTCTTTAGCGTCTTTTGTGGTCTACATCCTAGCAGAAAGCTTTTCCACTCTGTCTGGCAAGGAAAACCTGCGCCAGCACAGAAAACATCTCCCATCGTGTTCTGGACGTTGTACGGAGGTCTGCCAAGTGTTTGAAAGAAACGAAGAAAAGTTGTCCAAAACAGCTTCCAATCGAATATTCATGTGATTGGAAACGTCAGGAAAGCTTAAGGTGCTGTTTTCTATCAGTTGGCAAGCTGCGCACACAATCCCAGTGTTGTACAGCTTCCTTCTTCACCTTTCCGATGCTGCCGCTCTCTCCGGCTCCCGGAGCCGAAGAAGCGGCTTCTTCGCGCAAAGACGATTGTACCGCTCACAGTGCTCTCTTAGCGCGGCTTCTGCCGAAAGAAGCCCGGGAGCGGCGCTTAACTCCGGAGAGCATCGTACCTTCGTCTTTAGCGTCTTTTGTGGTCTACATCCTAGCAGAAAGCTTTTCCACTCTGTCTGGCAAGGAAAACCTGCGCCAGCACAGAAAACATCTCCCATCGTGTTCTGGACGTTGTACGGAGGTCTGCCAAGTGTTTGAAAGAAACGAAGAAAAGTTGTCCAAAACAGCTTCCAATCGAATATTCATGTGATTGGAAACGTCAGGAAAGCTTAAGGTGCTGTTTTCTATCAGTTGGCAAGCTGCGCACACAATCCCAGTGTTGTACAGCTTCCTTCTTCACCTTTCCGATGCTGCCGCTCTCTCCGGCTCCCGGAGCCGAAGAAGCGGCTTCTTCGCGCAAAGACGATTGTACCGCTCACAGTGCTCTCTTAGCGCCGCTTCTGCCGAAAGAAGCCCGGGAGCGGTGCTTAGCTCCGGAGAGCCTCGTACCTTCGTCTTTAGCGTCTTTCGTGGTCTACATCCTAGCAGAAAGCTTTTCCACTCAGTCTGGCAAGGAAAACCTGCGCCAGCACAGAAAACATCTCCCATCGTGTTCTGGACGTTGCACGGAGGTCTGCCAAGTGTTTGCATAAAGAAATGAAAAGTTGTCCAAAACAGCTTCCAATCGAATGTTCATGAGATTGGAAACGTCAGGAAAGTGGTAAGGTACTGTTTTCTATCAGTTGGCAAGCTGCGCACACAATCCCAGTGTTGTACAGCTTCCTTCTTCACCTTTCCGATGCTGCCGCTCTCTCCGGCTCCCGGAGCCGAAGAAGCGGCTTCTTCGCACAAAGACGATTGTACCGCTCACAGTGCTCTCTTAGCGCGGCTTCTGCCGAAAGAAGCCCGGGAGCGGCGCTTAGCTCCGGAGAGCATCGTCCCTTCGTCTTTAGCGTCTTTTGTGGTCTACATCCTAGCAGAAAGCTTTTCCACTCTGTCTGGCAAGGAAAACATGCGCCAGCGCAGAAAACATCTCCCATCGTGTTCTGGACGTTGCACGGAGGTCTGCCAAGTGTTTGCATAAAGAAATGAAAAGTTGTCCAAAATAACTTCCTATCGAATGTTCATGAGATTGGAAAAGTCAGGAAAGTGGTAAGGTACTGTTTTCTATCAGTTGGCAAGCTGCGCACACAATCCCAGTGTTGTACAGCTTCCTTCTTCACCTTTCCGATGCTGCCGCTCTCTCCGGCTCCCGGAGCCGAAGAAGCGGCTTCTTCGCGCAAAGACGATTGTACCGCTCACAGTGCTCTCTTAGCGCCGCTTCTGCCGAAAGAAGCCCGGGAGCGGCGCTTAGCTCCGGAGAGCATCGTCCCTTCGTCTTTAGCGTCTTTTGTGGTCTACATCCTAGCAGAAAGCTTTTCCACTCTGTCTGGCAAGGAAAACCTGCGCCAGCACAGAAAACATCTCCCTTCGTGTTCTGGACGTTGTACGGAGGTCAGCCAAGTGTTTGACAAGAAGAAAAAAAAAGTTGTCCAAAGCAGCTTCCAATCGAATATTCATGTGATTGGAAATGTCAGGAAAGTGTAAGGTACTGTTTTCTATCAGTTGGCAAGCTGCGCACACAATCCCAGTGTTGTACAGCTTCCTTCTTCACCTTTCCGATGCTGCCGCTCTCTCCGGCTCCCGGAGCCGAAGAAGCGGCTTCTTCGCGCAAAGACGATTGTACCGCTCACAGTGCTCTCTTAGCGCCGCTTCTGCCGAAAGAAGCCCGGGAGCGGTGCTTAGCTCCGGAGAGCCTCGTACCTTCGTCTTTAGCGTCTTTTGTGGTCTACATCCTAGCAGAAAGCTTTTCCACTCTGTCTGGCAAGGAAAACATGCGCCAGCGCAGAAAACATCTCCCATCGTGTTCTGGACGTTGCACGGAGGTCTGCCAAGTGTTTGCATAAAGAAAAGAAAAGTTGTCCAAAATAACTTCCTATCGAATGTTCATGTGATTGGAAAAGTCAGGAAAGCGGTTAGGTACTGTTTTCTATCAGTTGGCAAGCTGCGCACACAATCCCAGTGTTGTACAGCTTCCTTCTTCACCTTTCCGATGCTGCCGCTCTCTCCGGCTCCCGGAGCCGAAGAAGCGGCTTCTTCGCGCAAAGACGATTGTACCGCTCACAGTGCTCTCTTAGCGCGGCTTCTGCCGAAAGAAGCCCGGGAGCGGCGCTTAGCTCCGGAGAGCATCGTCCCTTCGTCTTTAGCGTCTTTTGTGGTCTACATCCTAGCAGAAAGCTTTTCCACTCTGTCTGGCAAGGAAAACATGCGCCAGCACAGAAAACATCTCCCATCGTGTTCTGGACGTTGCACGGAGGTCTGCCAAGTGTTTGAAAGAAACAAAGAAAAGTTGTCCAAAACAGCTTCCAATCGAATATTCATGAGATTGGAAACGTCAGGAAAGTGTAAGGTACTGTTTTCTATCAGTTGGCAAGCTGCGCACACAATCCCAGTGTTGTACAGCTTCCTTCTTCACCTTTCCGATGCTGCCGCTCTCTCCGGCTCCCTGAGCCGAAGAAGCGGCTTCTTCGCGCAAAGACGATTGTACCGCTCACAGTGCTCTCTTAGCGCCGCTTCTGCCGAAAGAAGCCCGGGAGCGGCGCTTAATTCCGGAGAGCATCGTACCTTCGTCTTTAGCGTCTTTTGTGGTCTACATCCTAGCAGAAAGCTTTTCCACTCAGTCTGGCAAGGAAAACCTGCGCCAGCACAGAAAACATCTCCCATCGTGTTCTGGACGTTGCACGGAGGTCTGCCAAGTGTTTCCATAAAGAAATGAAAAGTTGTCCAAAACAGCTTCCAATCGAATGTTCATGTGATTGGAAAAGTCAGGAAAGTGGTAAGGTACTGTTTTCTATCAGTTGGGAAGTTGCGCACACAATCCCAGTGTTGTACAGCTTCCTTCTTCACCTTTCCGATGCTGCCGCTCTCTCCGGCTCCCTGAGCCGAAGAAGCGGCTTCTTCGCGCAAAGACGATTGTACCGCTCACAGTGCTCTCTTAGCGCCGCTTCTGCCGAAAGAAGCCCGGGAGCGGCGCTTAACTCCGGAGAGCATCGTCCCTTCGTCTTTAGCGTCTTTTGTGGTCTACATCCTAGCAGAAAGCTTTTCCACTCTGTCTGGCAAGGAAAACATGCGCCAGCGCAGAAAACATCTCCCATCGTGTTCTGGACGTTGCACGGAGGTCTGCCAAGTGTTTGCATAAAGAAATGAAAAGTTGTCCAAAATAACTGCCTATCGAATGTTCATGTGATTGGAAAAGTCAGGAAAGTGGTAAGGTACTGTTTTCTATCAGTTGGCAAGCTGCGCACACAATCTCAGTGTTGTACAGCTTCCTTCTTCACCTTTCCGATGCTGCCGCTCTCTCCGGCTCCCGGAGCCGAAGAAGCGGCTTCTTCGCGCAAAGACGATTGTACCGCTCACAGTGCTCTCTTAGCGCCGCTTCTGCCGAAAGAAGCCCGGGAGCGGCGCTTAGCTCCGGAGAGCATCGTACCTTCGTCTTTAGCGTCTTTTGTGGTCTACATCCTAGCAGAAAGCTTTTCCACTCTGTCTGGCAAGGAAAACATGCGGAACCGAGTAATCATCTCCCATCGTCTTCTGGACGTTGTACGGAGGTCTGCCAAGTGTTTGACAAAGAAGAGAAGAAAAGCTGTCCAAAACAGCTTCCAATCGAATATTCATGTGATTGGAAAAGTCAGGAAAGTGGTAAGGTACAGTTTTCTATCAGTTGGCAAGCTGCGCACACAATCCCAGTGTTGTACAGCTTCCTTCTTCACCTTTCCGATGCTGCCGCTCTCTCCGGCTCCCGGAGCCGAAGAAGCGGCTTCTTCGCACAAAGACGATTGTACCGCTCACAGTGCTCTCTTAGCGCAGCTTCTGCCGAAAGAAGCCCGGGAGCGGTGCTTAGCTCCGGAGAGCCTCGTACCTTCGTCTTTAGCGTCTTTTGTGGTCTACATCCTAGCAGAAAGCTTTTCCACTCTGTCTGGCAAGGAAAACATGCGCCAGCGCAGAAAACATCTCCCATCGTGTTCTGGACGTTGCACGGAGGTCTGCCAAGTGTTTGCATAAAGAAAAGAAAAGTTGTCCAAAATAACTTCCTATCGAATGTTCATGTGATTGGAAAAGTCAGGAAAGCGGTTAGGTACTGTTTTCTATCAGTTGGCAAGCTGCGCACACAATCCCAGTGTTGTACAGCTTCCTTCTTCACCTTTCCGATGCTGCCGCTCTCTCCGGCTCCCGGAGCCGAAGAAGCGGCTTCTTCGCGCAAAGACGATTGTACCGCTCACAGTGCTCTCTTAGCGCCGCTTCTGCCGAAAGAAGCCCGGGAGCGGCGCTTAGCTCCGGAGAGCATCGTCCCTTCGTCTTTAGCGTCTTTTGTGGTCTACATCCTAGCAGAAAGCTTTTCCACTCTGTCTGGCAAGGAAAACATGCGCCAGCACAGAAAACATCTCCCATCGTGTTCTGGACGTTGCACGGAGGTCTGCCAAGTGTTTGAAAGAAACAAAGAAAAGTTGTCCAAAACAGCTTCCAATCGAATATTCATGAGATTGGAAACGTCAGGAAAGTGTAAGGTACTGTTTTCTATCAGTTGGCAAGCTGCGCACACAATCCCAGTGTTGTACAGCTTCCTTCTTCACCTTTCCGATGCTGCCGCTCTCTCCGGCTCCCTGAGCCGAAGAAGCGGCTTCTTCGCGCAAAGACGATTGTACCGCTCACAGTGCTCTCTTAGCGCGGCTTCTGCCGAAAGAAGCCCGGGAGCGGCGCTTAATTCCGGAGAGCATCGTCCCTTCGTCTTTAGCGTCTTTTGTGGTCTACATCCTAGCAGAAAGCTTTTCCACTCAGTCTGGCAAGGAAAACCTGCGCCAGCACAGAAAACATCTCCCATCGTGTTCTGGACGTTGCACGGAGGTCTGCCAAGTGTTTCCATAAAGAAATGAAAAGTTGTCCAAAACAGCTTCCAATCGAATGTTCATGTGATTGGAAAAGTCAGGAAAGTGGTAAGGTACTGTTTTCTATCAGTTGGGAAGTTGCGCACACAATCCCAGTGTTGTACAGCTTCCTTCTTCACCTTTCCGATGCTGCCGCTCTCTCCGGCTCCCTGAGCCGAAGAAGCGGCTTCTTCGCGCAAAGACGATTGTACCGCTCACAGTGCTCTCTTAGCGCCGCTTCTGCCGAAAGAAGCCCGGGAGCGGCGCTTAACTCCGGAGAGCATCGTACCTTCGTCTTTAGCGTCTTTTGTGGTCTACATCCTAGCAGAAAGCTTTTCCACTCTGTCTGGCAAGGAAAACATGCGCCAGCGCAGAAAACATCTCCCATCGTGTTCTGGACGTTGCACGGAGGTCTGCCAAGTGTTTGCATAAAGAAATGAAAAGTTGTCCAAAATAACTGCCTATCGAATGTTCATGTGATTGGAAAAGTCAGGAAAGTGGTAAGGTACTGTTTTCTATCAGTTGGTAAGCTGCGCACACAATCTCAGTGTTGTACAGCTTCCTTCTTCACCTTTCCGATGCTGCCGCTCTCTCCGGCTCCCGGAGCCGAAGAAGCGGCTTCTTCGCGCAAAGACGATTGTACCGCTCACAGTGCTCTCTTAGCGCGGCTTCTGCCGAAAGAAGCCCGGGAGCGGCGCTTAGCTCCGGAGAGCATCGTACCTTCGTCTTTAGCGTCTTTTGTGGTCTACATCCTAGCAGAAAGCTTTTCCACTCTGTCTGGCAAGGAAAACATGCGGAACCGAGTAATCATCTCCCATCGTCTTCTGGACGTTGTACGGAGGTCTGCCAAGTGTTTGACAAAGAAGAGAAGAAAAGCTGTCCAAAACAGCTTCCAATCGAATATTCATGTGATTGGAAAAGTCAGGAAAGTGGTAAGGTACAGTTTTCTATCAGTTGGCAAGCTGCGCACACAATCCCAGTGTTGTACAGCTTCCTTCTTCACCTTTCCGATGCTGCCGCTCTCTCGGGCTCCCGGAGCCGAAGAAGAGGCTTCTTCGCGCAAAGACGATTGTACCGCTCACAGTGCTCTCTTAGCGCGGCTTCTGCCGAAAGAAGCCCGGGAGCGGCGCTTAGCTCCGGAGAGCATCGTACCTTCGTCTTTAGCGTCTTTTGTAGTCTACATCCTAGCAGAAAGCTTTTCCACTCAGTCTGGCAAGGAAAACCTGCGCCAGCACAGAAAACATCTCCCATCGTGTTCTGTACGTTGCACGGAGGTCTCCCAAGTGTTTGAAAGAAACAAAGAAAAGTTGTCCAAAACAGCTTCCAATCGAATATTCATGTGATTGGAAAAGTCAGGAAAGTGGTAAGGTACTGTTTTCTATCAGTTGGCAAGCTGCGCACACAATCCCAGTGTTGTACAGCTTCCTTCTTCACCTTTCCGATGCTGCCGCTCTCTCCGGCTCCCGGAGCCGAAGAAGCGGCTTCTTCGCGCAAAGACGATTGTACCGCTCACAGTGCTCTCTTAGCGCGGCTTCTGCCGAAAGAAGCCCGGGAGCGGCGCTTAGCTCCGGAGAGCATCGTACCTTCGTCTTTAGCGTCTTTTGTAGTCTACATCCTAGCAGAAAGCTTTTCCACTCAGTCTGGCAAGGAAAACCTGCGCCAGCACAGAAAACATCTCCCATCGTGTTCTGTACGTTGCACGGAGGTCTGCCAAGTGTTTGATAGAAACAAAGAAAAGTTGTCCAAAACAGCTTCCAATCGAATATTCATGTGATTGGAAAAGTCAGGAAAGTGGTAAGGTACTGTTTTCTATCAGTTGGCAAGCTGCGCACACAATCCCAGTGTTGTACAGCTTCCTTCTTCACCTTTCCGATGCTGCCGCTCTCTCCGGCTCCCTGAGCCGAAGAAGCGGCTTCTTCGCGCAAAGACGATTGTACCGCTCACAGTGCTCTCTTAGCGCGGCTTCTGCCGAAAGAAGCCCGGGAGCGGCGCTTAACTCGGGAGAGCATCGTCCCTTCGTCTTAAGAGTCTTTTGTGGTCTACATCCTAGCAGAAAGCTTTTCCACTCTGTCTGGCAAGGAAAACCTGCGCCAGCACAGAAAACATCTCCCATCGTGTTCTGGACGTTGTACGGAGGTCTGCCAAGTGTTTGAAAGAAACAAAGAAAAGTTGTCCAAAACAGCTTCCAATCGAATATTCATGTGATTGGAAACGTCAGGAAAGTGTAAGGTACTGTTTTCTATCAGTTGGCAAGCTGCGCACACAATCCCAGTGTTGTACAGCTTCCTTCTTCACCTTTCCGATGCTGCCGCTCTCTCCGGCTCCCGGAGCCGAAGAAGCGGCTTCTTCGCGCAAAGACGATTGTACCGCTCACAGTGCTCTCTTAGCGCCGCTTCTGCCGAAAGAAGCCCGGGAGCGGCGCTTAGCTCCGGAGAGCATCGTCCCTTCGTCTTTAGCGTCTTTTGTGGTCTACATCCTAGCAGAAAGCTTTTCCACTCTGTCTGGCAAGGAAAACATGCGCCAGCACAGAAAACATCTCCCTTCGTGTTCTGGACGTTGTACGGAGGTCTGCCAAGTGTTTGACAAGAAGAGAGGAAAAGTTGTCCAAAACAGCTTCCAATCGAATATTCATGTGATTGGAAAAGTCAGGAAAGTGGTAAGGTACTGTTTTCTATCAGTTGGCAAGCTGCGCACACAATCCCAGTGTTGTACAGCTTCCTTCTTCAATTTTCCGATGCTGCCGCTCTCTCCGGCTCCCGGAGCCGAAGAAGCGGCTTCTTCGCGCAGAGACGATTGTACCGCTCACAGTGCTCTCTTAGCGCCGCTTCTGCCGAAAGAAGCCCGGGAGAGGCGCTTAGCTCCGGAGAGCATCGTACCTTCCACTTTAGCGTCTTTTGTTTTCTACATCCTAGCAGAAAGCTTTTCCACTCTGTCTGGCAAGGAAAACCTGCGCCAGCACAGAAAACATCTCCCATCGTGTTCTGGACGTTGCACGGAGGTCTGCCAAGTGTTTGAAAGAAACAAAGAAAAGTTGTCCAAAACAGCTTCCAATCGAATATTCATGTGATTGGAAAGGTCAGGAAAGTGTAAGGTACTGTTTTCTATCAGTTGGCAAGCTGCGCACACAATCCCAGTGTTGTACAGCTTCCTTCTTCACCTTTCCGATGCTGCCGCTCTCTCCGGCTCCCGGAGCCGAAGAAGCGGCTTCTTCGCGCAAAGACGATTGTACCGCTCACAGTGCTCTCTTAGCGCGGCTTCTGCCGAAAGAAGCCCGGGAGCGGCGCTTAGTCCGGAGAGCATCGTCCCTTCGTCTTTAGCGTCTTTTGTGGTCTACATCCTAGCAGAAAGCTTTTCCACTCAGTCTGGCAAGGAAAACCTGCGCCAGCACAGAAAACATCTCCCATCGTGTTATGGACGTTGTACGGAGGTCTGCCAAGTGTTTGAAAGAAACAAAGAAAAGTTGTCCAAAACAGCTTCCAATCGAATATTCATGTGATTGGAAACGTCAGGAAAGTGTAAGGTACTGTTTTCTATCAGTTGGCAAGCTGCGCACACAATCCCAGTGTTGTACAGCTTCCTTCTTCACCTTTGCGATGCTGCCGCTCTCTCCGGCTCCCGGAGCCGAAGAAGCGGCTTCTTCGCGCAAAGACGATTGTACCGCTCACAGTGCTCTCTTAGCGCGGCTTCTGCCGAAAGAAGCCCGGGAGCGGCGCTTAGCTCCGGAGAGCATCGTCCCTTCGTCTTTAGCGTCTTTTGTGGTCTACATCCCAGCAGAAAGCTTTTCCACTCTGTCTGGCAAGGAAAACATGCGCCAGCGCAGAAAACATCTCCCATCGTGTTCTGGACGTTGTACGGAGGTCTGCCAAGTGTTTGACAAGAAGAGAAGAAAAGATGTCCAAAACAGCTTCCAATCGAATATTCATGTGATTGGAAAAGTCAGGAAAGTGGTAAGGTACTGTTTTCTATCAGTTGGCAAGCTGCGCACACAATCCCAGTGTTGTACAGCTTCCTTCTTCACCTTTCCGATGCTGCCGCTCTCTCCGGCTCCCGGAGCCGAAGAAGCGGCTTCTTCGCGCAAAGACGATTGTACCGCTCACAGTGCTCTCTTAGCGCCGCTTCTGCCGAAAGAAGCCCGGGAGCGGCGCTTAGCTCCGGAGAGCATCGTCCCTTCGTCTTTAGCGTCTTTTGTAGTCTACATACTAGCAGAAAGTTTTCCACTCAGTCTGGCAAGGAAAACCTGCGCCAGCACAGAAAACATCTCCCATCGTGTTCTGTACGTTGCACGGAGGTCTGCCAAGTGTTTGAAAGAAACAAAGAAAAGTTGTCCAAAACAGCTTCCAATCGAATATTCATGTGATTGGAAAAGTCAGGAAAGTGGTAAGGTACTGTTTTCTATCAGTTGGCAAGCTGCGCACACAATCCCAGTGTTGTACAGCTTCCTTCTTCACCTTTCCGATGCTGCCGCTCTCTCCGGCTCCCGGAGCCGAAGAAGCGGCTTCTTCGCGCAAAGACGATTGTACCGCTCACAGTGCTCTCTTAGCGCCGCTTCTGCCGAAAGAAGCCCGGGAGCGGTGCTTAGCTCCGGAGAGCCTCGTACCTTCGTCTGTAGCGTCTTTTGTTTTCTACATCCTAGCAGAAAGATTTTCCACTCTGTCTGGCAAGGAAAACCTGCGGGAGCACAGAAAACATCTCCCTTCGTGTTCTGGACGTTGTACGGAGGTCTGCCAAGTGTTTGCATAAAGAAATGAAAAGTTGTCCAAAATAACTTCCTATCGAATGTTCATGTGATTGGAAAAGTCAGGAAAGTGTAAGGTACTGTTTTCTATCAGTTGGCAAGCTGCGCACACAATCCCAGTGTTGTACAGCTTCCTTCTTCACCTTTCCGATGCTGCCGCTCTCTCCGGCTCCCGGAGCCGAAGAAGCGGCTTCTTCGCGCAAAGACGATTGTACCGCTCACAGTGCTCTCTTAGCGCCGCTTCTGCCGAAAGAAGCCCGGGAGCGGTGCTTAGCTCCGGAGAGCCTCGTCCCTTCGTCTTTAGCGTCTTTTGTGGTCTACATCCTAGCAGAAAGCTTTTCCACTCTGTCTGGCAAGGAAAACCTGCGCCAGCACAGAAAACATCTCCCATCGTGTTCTGGACGTTGTACGGAGGTCTGCCAAGTGTTTGACAAGAAGAGAAGAAAAGTTGTCCAAAATAACTGCCTATCGAATGTTCATGTGATTGGAAAAGTCAGGAAAGTGGTAAGGTACTGTTTTCTATCAGTTGGCAAGCTGCGCACACAATCCCAGTGTTGTACAGCTTCCTTCTTCACCTTTCCGATGCTGCCGCTCTCTCCGGCTCCCGGAGCCGAAGAAGCGGCTTCTTCGCGCAAAGACGATTGTACCGCTCACAGTGCTCTCTTAGCGCCGCTTCTGCCGAAAGAAGCCCGGGAGCGGCGCTTAACTCCGGAGAGCATCGTCCCTTCGTCTTAAGAGTCTTTTGTGGTCTACATCCTAGCAGAAAGCTTTTCCACTCTGTCTGGCAAGGAAAACCTGCGCCAGCACAGAAAACATCTCCCATCGTGTTCTGGACGTTGTACGGAGGTCTGCCAAGTGTTTGAAAGAAACAAAGAAAAGTTGTCCAAAACAGCTTCCAATCGAATATTCATGTGATTGGAAACGTCAGGAAAGTGTAAGGTACTGTTTTCTATCAGTTGGCAAGCTGCGCACACAATCCCAGTGTTGTACAGCTTCCTTATTCAATTTTCCGATGCTGCCGCTCTCTCCGGCTCCCGGAGCCGAAGAAGCGGCTTCTTCGCGCAAAGACGATTGTACCGCTCACAGTGCTCTCTTAGCGCCGCTTCTGCCGAAAGAAGCCCGGGAGAGGCGCTTAGCTCCGGAGAGCATCGTACCTTCCACTTTAGCGTCTTTTGTGGTCTACATCCTAGCAGAAAGCTTTTCCACTCTGTCTGGCAAGGAAAACATGCGCCAGCGCAGAAAACATCTCCCATCGTGTTCTGGACGTTGCACAGAGGTCTGCCAAGTGTTTGACAAGAAGAGAAGAAAAGTTGTCCAAAACAGCTTCCAATCGAATATTCATGTGATTGGAAAAGTCAGGAAAGTGGTAAGGTACTGTTTTCTATCAGTTGGCAAGCTGCGCACACAATCCCAGTGTTGTACAGCTTCCTTCTTCACCTTTCCGATGCTGCCGCTCTCTCCGGCTCCCTGAGCCGAAGAAGCGGCTTCTTCGCGCAAAGACGATTGTACCGCTCACAGTGCTCTCTTAGCGCGGCTTCTGCCGAAAGAAGCCCGGGAGCGGCGCTTAACTCCGGAGAGCATCGTCCCTTCGTCTTTAGCGTCTTTTGTGGTCTACATCCTAGCAGAAAGCTTTTCCACTCTGTCTGGCAAGGAAAACCTGCGCCAGCACAGAAAACATCTCCCATCGTGTTCTGGACGTTGCACGGAGGTCTGCCAAGTGTTTGAAAGAAACAAAGAAAAGTTGTCCAAAACAGCTTCCAATCGAATATTCATGTGATTGGAAATGTCAGGAAAGTGTAAGGTACTGTTTTCTATCAGTTGGCAAGCTGCGCACACAATCCCAGTGTTGTACAGCTTCCTTCTTCACCTTTGCGATGCTGCCGCTCTCTCCGGCTCCCGGAGCCGAAGAAGCGGCTTCTTCGCGCAAAGACGATTGTACCGCTCACAGTGCTCTCTTAGCGCGGCTTCTGCCGAAAGAAGCCCGGGAGCGGCGCTTAGCTACGGAGAGCATCGTCCCTTCGTCTTTAGCGTCTTTTGTGGTCTACATGCTAGCAGATAGCTTTTCCACTCTGTCTGGCAAGGAAAACATGCGCCAGCGCAGAAAACATCTCCCATTGTGTTCTGGACGTTGTACGGAGGTCTGCCAAGTGTTTGACAAGAAGAGAAGAAAAGTTGTCCAAAACAGCTTCCAATCGAATATTCATGTGATTGGAAAAGTCAGGAAAGTGGTAAGGTACTGTTTTCTATCAGTTGGCAAGCTGCGCACACAATCCCAGTGTTGTACAGCTTCCTTCTTCACCTTTCCGATGCTGCCGCTCTCTCCGGCTCCCTGAGCCGAAGAAGCGGCTTCTTCGCGCAAAGACGATTGTACCGCTCACAGTGCTCTCTTAGCGCGGCTTCTGCCGAAAGAAGCCCGGGAGCGGCGCTTAACTCCGGAGAGCATCGTCCCTTCGTCTTTAGCGTCTTTTATGGTCTACATCCTAGCAGAAAGCTTTTCCACTCTGTCTGGCAAGGAAAACCTGCGCCAGCACAGAAAACATCTCCCATCGTGTTCTGGACGTTGCACGGAGGTCTGCCAAGTGTTTGAAAGAAACAAAGAAAAGTTGTCCAAAACAGCTTCCAATCGAATATTCATGTGATTGGAAAGGTCAGGAAAGTGTAAGGTACTGTTTTCTATCAGTTGGCAAGCTGCGCACACAATCCCAGTGTTGTACAGCTTCCTTCTTCACCTTTCCGATGCTGCCGCTCTCTCCGGCTCCCGGAGCCGAAGAAGCGGCTTCTTCGCGCAAAGACGATTGTACCGCTCACAGTGCTCTCTTAGCGCCGCTTCTGCCGAAAGAAGCCCGGGAGCGGTGCTTAGCTCCGGAGAGCCTCGTACCTTCGTCTGTAGCGTCTTTTGTGGTCTACATCCTAGCAGAAAGCTTTTCCACTCTGTCTGGCAAGGAAACCTGCGCCAGCACAGAAAACATCTCCCATCGTGTTCTGGACGTTGTACGGAGGTCTGCCAAGTGTTTGAAAAGAAGAGAAGAAAAGTTGTCCAAAATAACTGCCTATCGAATGTTCATGTGATTGGAAAAGTCAGGAAAGTGGTAAGGTACTGTTTTCTATCAGTTGGCAAGCTGCGCACACAATCCCAGTGTTGTACAGCTTCCTTCTTCACCTTTCCGATGCTGCCGCTCTCTCCGGCTCCCGGAGCCGAAGAAGCGGCTTCTTCGCGCAAAGACGATTGTACCGCTCACAGTGCTCTCTTAGCGCCGCTTCTGCCGAATGAAGCCCGGGAGCGGCGCTTAGCACCGGAGAGCATCGTCCCTTCGTCTTTAGCGTCTTTTGTGGTCTACATCCTAGCAGAAAGCTTTTCCACTCTGTCTGGCAAGGAAAACATGCGCCAGCACAGAAAACATCTCCCATCGTGTTCTGGACGTTGTACGGAGGTCTGCCAAGTGTTTGCATAAAGAAATGAAAAGTTGTCCAAAATAACTTCCTATCGAATGTTCATGTGATTGGAAAAGTCAGGAAAGTGGTAAGGTACTGTTTTCTATCAGTTGGCAAGCTGCGCACACAATCCCAGTGTTGTACAGCTTCCTTCTTCACCTTTCCGATGCTGCCGCTCTCTCCGGCTCCCGGAGCCGAAGAAGCGGCTTCTTCGCGCAAAGACGATTGTACCGCTCACAGTGCTCTCTTAGCGCTGCTTCTGCCGAAAGAAGCCCGGGAGCGGCGCTTAGCTCCGGACAGCATCGTACCTTCGTCTTTAGCGTCTTTTGTGGTCTACATCCTAGCAGAAAGCTTTTCCACTCAGTCTGGCAAGGAAAACCTGCGCCAGCACAGAAAACATCTCCCATCGTGTTCTGTACGTTGCACGGAGGTCTGCCAAGTGTTTGAAAGAAACAAAGAAAAGTTGTCCAAAACAGCTTCCAATCGAATATTCATGTGATTGGACACGTCAGGAAAGTGGTAAGGTACTGTTTTCTATCAGTTGGCAAGCTGCGCACACAATCCCAGTGTTGTACAGCTTCCTTCTTCACCTTTCCGATGCTGCCGCTCTCTCCGGCTCCCGGAGCCGAAGAAGCGGCTTCTTCGCGCAAAGACGATTCTACCGGTCACAGTGCTCTCTTAGCGCCGCTTCTGCCGAAAGAAGCCCGGGAGCGGCGCTTAGCTCCGGAGAGCATCGTACCTTCGTCTTTAGCGTCTTTTGTGGTCTACATCCTAGCAGAAAGCTTTTCCACTCTCTCTGGCAAGGAAAACATGCGCCAGCGCAGAAAACATCTCCCATCGTGTTCTGGACGTTGCACGGAGGTCTGCCAAGTGTTTGAAAGAAACAAAGAAAAGTTGTCCAAAACAGCTTCCAATCGAATATTCATGTGATTGGAAAAGTCAGGAAAGTGGTAAGGTACTGTTTTCTATCAGTTGGCAAGCTGCGCACACAATCCCAGTGTTGTACAGCTTCCTTCTTCACCTTTCCGATGCTGCCGCTCTCTCCGGCTCCCGGAGCCGAAGAAGCGGCTTCTTCGCGCAAAGGCGATTGTACCGCTCACAGTGCTCTCTTAGCGCCGCTTCTGCCAAAAGAAGCCCGGGAGCGGCGCTTAGCTCCGGAGAGCCTCGTCCCTTCGTCTTTAGCGTCTTTTGTGGTCTACATCCTAGCAGAAAGCTTTTCCACTCTGTCTGGCAAGGAAAACATGCGCCAGCGCAGAAAACATCTCCCATCGTGTTCTGGACGTTGCACGGTGGTCTGCAAAGTTTTTGCATAAAGAAATGAAAAGTTGTCCAAAATAACTTCCTATCGAATGTTCATGTGATTGGAAAAGTCAGGAAAGTGGTAAGGTACTGTTTTCTATCAGTTGGTAAGCTGCGCACACAATCCCAGTGTTGTACAGCTTCCTTCTTCACCTTTCCGATGCTGCCGCTCTCTCCGGCTCCCGGAGCTGAAGAAGCGGCTTCTTCGCGCAAAGACGATTGTACCGCTCACAGTGCTCTCTTAGCGCCGCTTCTGCCGAAAGAAGCCCGGGAGCGGCGCTTAGCTCCGGAGAGCATCGTCCCTTCGTCTTTAGCGTCTTTTGTGGTCTACATCCTAGCAGAAAGCTTTTCCACTCTGTCTGGCAAGGAAAACATGCGCCAGCACAGAAAATATCTCCCATCGTGTTCTGGACGTTGCACGGAGGTCTGCCAAGTGTTTCCATAAAGAAATGAAAAGTTGTCCAAAACAGCTTCCAATCGAATATTCATGTGATTGGAAAAGTCAGGAAAGTGGTAAGGTACTGTTTTCTATCAGTTGGCAAGCTGCGCACACAATCCCAGTGTTGTACAGCTTCCTTCTTCACCTTTCCGATGCTGCCGCTCTCTCCGGCTCCCGGAGCCGAAGAAGCGGCTTCTTCGCGCAAAGACGATTGTACCGGTCACAGTGCTCTCTTAGCGCCGCTTCTGCCGAAAGAAGCCCGGGAGCGGTGCTTAGCTCCGGAGAGCCTCGTACCTTCGTCTTTAGCGTCTTTTGTGGTCTACATCCTAGCAGAAAGCTTTTCCACTCAGTCTGGCAAAGAAAACCTGCGCCAGCACAGAAAACATCTCCCATCGTGTTCTGGACGTTGTACGGAGGTCTGCCAAGTGTTTGAAAGAAACAAAGAAAAGTTGTCCAAAACAGCTTCCAATCGAATATTCATGTGATTGGAAACGTCAGGAAAGTGTAAGGTACTGTTTTCTATCAGTTGGCAAGCTGCGCACACAATCCCAGTGTTGTACAGCTTCCTTCTTCACCTTTGCGATGCTGCCGCTCTCTCCGGCTCCCGGAGCCGAAGAAGCGGCTTCTTCGCGCAAAGACGATTGTACCGCTCACAGTGCTCTCTTAGCGCGGCTTCTGCCGAAAGAAGCCCGGGAGCGGCGCTTAGCTCCGGAGAGCATCGTACCTTCCACTTTAGCGTCTTTTGTGGTCTACATCCTAGCAGAAAGCTTTTCCACTCTGTCTGGCAAGGAAAACATGCGCCAGCGCAGAAAACATCTCCCATCGTGTTCTGGACGTTGTACGGAGGTCTGCCAAGTGTTTGACAAGAAGAGAAGAAAAGTTGTCCAAAATAACTTCCTATCGAATGTTCATGTGATTGGAAAATTCAGGAAAGTGGTAAGGTACTGTTTTCTATCAGTTGGCAAGCTGCGCACACAATCCCAGTGTTGTACAGCTTCCTTCTTCACCTTTCCGATGCTGCCGCTCTCTCCGGCTCCCGGAGCCGAAGAAGCGGCTTCTTCGCGCAAAGACGATTGTACCGGTCACAGTGCTCTCTTAGCGCCGCTTCTGCCCAAAGAAGCCCGGGAGCGGCGCTTAGCTCCGGAGAGCATCGTACCTTCGTCTTTAGCGTCTTTTGTGGTCTACATCCTAGCAGAAAGCTTTTCCACTCTGTCTGGCAAGGAAAACATGCGCCAGCGCAGAAAACATCTCCCATCGTGTTCTGGACGTTGTAAGAAGGTCTGCCAAGTGTTTGACAAGAAGAGAAGAAATGTTGTCCAAAACAGCTTCCAATCGAATATTCATGTGATTGGAAAAGTCAGGAAAGTGGTAAGGTACTGTTTTCTATCAGTTGGCAAGCTGCGCACACAATCCCAGTGTTGTACAGCTTCCTTCTTCACCTTTCCGATGCTGCCGCTCTCTCCGGCTCCCGGAGCCGAAGAAGCGGCTTCTTCGCGCAAAGGCGATTGCACCGCTCACAGTGCTCTCTTAGCGCGGCTTCTGCCGAAAGAAGCCCGGGAGCGGCGCTTAACTCCGGAGAGCATCGTCCCTTCGTCTTTAGCGTCTTTTGTGGTCTACATCCTAGCAGAAAGCTTTTCCACTCTGTCTGGCAAGGAAAACCTGCGCCAGCACAGAAAACATCTCCCATCGTGTTCTGGACGTTGCACGGAGGTCTGCCAAGTGTTTGAAAGAAACAAAGAAAAGTTGTCCAAAACAGCTTCCAATCGAATATTCATGTGATTGGAAAGGTCAGGAAAGTGTAAGGTACTGTTTTCTATCAGTTGGCAAGCTGCGCACACAATCCCAGTGTTGTACAGCTTCCTTCTTCACCTTTCCGATGCTGCCGCTCTCTCCGGCTCCCGGAGCCGAAGAAGCGGCTTCTTCGCGCAAAGACGATTGTACCGCTCACAGTGCTCTCTTAGCGCCGCTTCTGCCGAAAGAAGCCCGGGAGCGGTGCTTAGCTCCGGAGAGCCTCGTACCTTCGTCTGTAGCGTCTTTTGTGGTCTACATCCTAGCAGAAAGCTTTTCCACTCTGTCTGGCAAGGAAAACCTGCGCCAGCACAGAAAACATCTCCCATCGTGTTCTGGACGTTGTACGGAGGTCTGCCAAGTGTTTGAAAAGAAGAGAAGAAAAGTTGTCCAAAATAACTGCCTATCGAATGTTCATGTGATTGGAAAAGTCAGGAAAGTGGTAAGGTACTGTTTTCTATCAGTTGGCAAGCTGCGCACACAATCCCAGTGTTGTACAGCTTCCTTCTTCACCTTTCCGATGCTGCCGCTCTCTCCGGCTCCCGGAGCCGAAGAAGCGGCTTCTTCGCGCAAAGACGATTGTACCGCTCACAGTGCTCTCTTAGCGCCGCTTCTGCCGAATGAAGCCCGGGAGCGGCGCTTAGCACCGGAGAGCATCGTCCCTTCGTCTTTAGCGTCTTTTGTGGTCTACATCCTAGCAGAAAGCTTTTCCACTCTGTCTGGCAAGGAAAACATGCGCCAGCACAGAAAACATCTCCCATCGTGTTCTGGACGTTGTACGGAGGTCTGCCAAGTGTTTGCATAAAGAAATGAAAAGTTGTCCAAAATAACTTCCTATCGAATGTTCATGTGATTGGAAAAGTCAGGAAAGTGGTAAGGTACTGTTTTCTATCAGTTGGCAAGCTGCGCACACAATCCCAGTGTTGTACAGCTTCCTTCTTCACCTTTCCGATGCTGCCGCTCTCTCCGGCTCCCGGAGCCGAAGAAGCGGCTTCTTCGCGCAAAGACGATTGTACCGCTCACAGTGCTCTCTTAGCGCTGCTTCTGCCGAAAGAAGCCCGGGAGCGGCGCTTAGCTCCGGACAGCATCGTACCTTCGTCTTTAGCGTCTTTTGTGGTCTACATCCTAGCAGAAAGCTTTTCCACTCAGTCTGGCAAGGAAAACCTGCGCCAGCACAGAAAACATCTCCCATCGTGTTCTGTACGTTGCACGGAGGTCTGCCAAGTGTTTGAAAGAAACAAAGAAAAGTTGTCCAAAACAGCTTCCAATCGAATATTCATGTGATTGGACACGTCAGGAAAGTGGTAAGGTACTGTTTTCTATCAGTTGGCAAGCTGCGCACACAATCCCAGTGTTGTACAGCTTCCTTCTTCACCTTTCCGATGCTGCCGCTCTCTCCGGCTCCCGGAGCCGAAGAAGCGGCTTCTTCGCGCAAAGACGATTCTACCGGTCACAGTGCTCTCTTAGCGCCGCTTCTGCCGAAAGAAGCCCGGGAGCGGCGCTTAGCTCCGGAGAGCATCGTACCTTCGTCTTTAGCGTCTTTTGTGGTCTACATCCTAGCAGAAAGCTTTTCCACTCTCTCTGGCAAGGAAAACATGCGCCAGCGCAGAAAACATCTCCCATCGTGTTCTGGACGTTGCACGGAGGTCTGCCAAGTGTTTGAAAGAAACAAAGAAAAGTTGTCCAAAACAGCTTCCAATCGAATATTCATGTGATTGGAAAAGTCAGGAAAGTGGTAAGGTACTGTTTTCTATCAGTTGGCAAGCTGCGCACACAATCCCAGTGTTGTACAGCTTCCTTCTTCACCTTTCCGATGCTGCCGCTCTCTCCGGCTCCCGGAGCCGAAGAAGCGGCTTCTTCGCGCAAAGGCGATTGTACCGCTCACAGTGCTCTCTTAGCGCCGCTTCTGCCAAAAGAAGCCCGGGAGCGGCGCTTAGCTCCGGAGAGCCTCGTCCCTTCGTCTTTAGCGTCTTTTGTGGTCTACATCCTAGCAGAAAGCTTTTCCACTCTGTCTGGCAAGGAAAACATGCGCCAGCGCAGAAAACATCTCCCATCGTGTTCTGGACGTTGCACGGTGGTCTGCAAAGTTTTTGCATAAAGAAATGAAAAGTTGTCCAAAATAACTTCCTATCGAATGTTCATGTGATTGGAAAAGTCAGGAAAGTGGTAAGGTACTGTTTTCTATCAGTTGGTAAGCTGCGCACACAATCCCAGTGTTGTACAGCTTCCTTCTTCACCTTTCCGATGCTGCCGCTCTCTCCGGCTCCCGGAGCTGAAGAAGCGGCTTCTTCGCGCAAAGACGATTGTACCGCTCACAGTGCTCTCTTAGCGCCGCTTCTGCCGAAAGAAGCCCGGGAGCGGCGCTTAGCTCCGGAGAGCATCGTCCCTTCGTCTTTAGCGTCTTTTGTGGTCTACATCCTAGCAGAAAGCTTTTCCACTCTGTCTGGCAAGGAAAACATGCGCCAGCACAGAAAATATCTCCCATCGTGTTCTGGACGTTGCACGGAGGTCTGCCAAGTGTTTCCATAAAGAAATGAAAAGTTGTCCAAAACAGCTTCCAATCGAATATTCATGTGATTGGAAAAGTCAGGAAAGTGGTAAGGTACTGTTTTCTATCAGTTGGCAAGCTGCGCACACAATCCCAGTGTTGTACAGCTTCCTTCTTCACCTTTCCGATGCTGCCGCTCTCTCCGGCTCCCGGAGCCGAAGAAGCGGCTTCTTCGCGCAAAGACGATTGTACCGGTCACAGTGCTCTCTTAGCGCCGCTTCTGCCGAAAGAAGCCCGGGAGCGGTGCTTAGCTCCGGAGAGCCTCGTACCTTCGTCTTTAGCGTCTTTTGTGGTCTACATCCTAGCAGAAAGCTTTTCCACTCAGTCTGGCAAAGAAAACCTGCGCCAGCACAGAAAACATCTCCCATCGTGTTCTGGACGTTGTACGGAGGTCTGCCAAGTGTTTGAAAGAAACAAAGAAAAGTTGTCCAAAACAGCTTCCAATCGAATATTCATGTGATTGGAAACGTCAGGAAAGTGTAAGGTACTGTTTTCTATCAGTTGGCAAGCTGCGCACACAATCCCAGTGTTGTACAGCTTCCTTCTTCACCTTTGCGATGCTGCCGCTCTCTCCGGCTCCCGGAGCCGAAGAAGCGGCTTCTTCGCGCAAAGACGATTGTACCGCTCACAGTGCTCTCTTAGCGCGGCTTCTGCCGAAAGAAGCCCGGGAGCGGCGCTTAGCTCCGGAGAGCATCGTACCTTCCACTTTAGCGTCTTTTGTGGTCTACATCCTAGCAGAAAGCTTTTCCACTCTGTCTGGCAAGGAAAACATGCGCCAGCGCAGAAAACATCTCCCATCGTGTTCTGGACGTTGTACGGAGGTCTGCCAAGTGTTTGACAAGAAGAGAAGAAAAGTTGTCCAAAATAACTTCCTATCGAATGTTCATGTGATTGGAAAATTCAGGAAAGTGGTAAGGTACTGTTTTCTATCAGTTGGCAAGCTGCGCACACAATCCCAGTGTTGTACAGCTTCCTTCTTCACCTTTCCGATGCTGCCGCTCTCTCCGGCTCCCGGAGCCGAAGAAGCGGCTTCTTCGCGCAAAGACGATTGTACCGGTCACAGTGCTCTCTTAGCGCCGCTTCTGCCCAAAGAAGCCCGGGAGCGGCGCTTAGCTCCGGAGAGCATCGTACCTTCGTCTTTAGCGTCTTTTGTGGTCTACATCCTAGCAGAAAGCTTTTCCACTCTGTCTGGCAAGGAAAACATGCGCCAGCGCAGAAAACATCTCCCATCGTGTTCTGGACGTTGTAAGAAGGTCTGCCAAGTGTTTGACAAGAAGAGAAGAAATGTTGTCCAAAACAGCTTCCAATCGAATATTCATGTGATTGGAAAAGTCAGGAAAGTGGTAAGGTACTGTTTTCTATCAGTTGGCAAGCTGCGCACACAATCCCAGTGTTGTACAGCTTCCTTCTTCACCTTTCCGATGCTGCCGCTCTCTCCGGCTCCCGGAGCCGAAGAAGCGGCTTCTTCGCGCAAAGGCGATTGCACCGCTCACAGTGCTCTCTTAGCGCGGCTTCTGCCGAAAGAAGCCCGGGAGCGGCGCTTAACTCCGGAGAGCATCGTCCCTTCGTCTTTAGCGTCTTTTGTGGTCTACATCCTAGCAGAAAGCTTTTCCACTCTGTCTGGCAAGGAAAACCTGCGCCAGCACAGAAAACATCTCCCATCGTGTTCTGGACGTTGTACGGAGGTCTGCCAAGTGTTTGAAAGAAACAAAGAAAAGTTGTCCAAAACAGCTTCCAATCGAATATTCATGTGATTGGAAAAGTCAGGAAAGTGTAAGGTACTGTTTTCTATCAGTTGGCAAGCTGCGCACACAATCCCAGTGTTGTACAGCTTCCTTCTTCACCTTTCCGATGCTGCCGCTCTCTCCGGCTCCCGGAGCCGAAGAAGCGGCTTCTTCGCGCAAAGACGATTGTACCGCTCACAGGGCTCTCTTAGCGCCGCTTCTGCCGAAAGAAGCCCGGGAGCGGTGCTTAGCTCCGGAGAGCCTCGTACCTTCGTCTTTAGCGTCTTTTGTGGTCTACATCCTAGCAGAAAGCTTTTCCACTCTGTCTGGCAAGGAAAACATGCGCCAGCACAGAAAACATCTCCCATCGTGTTCTGGACGTTGTACGGAGGTCTGCCAAGTGTTTGCATAAAGAAATGAAAAGTTGTCCAAAATAACTTCCTATCGAATGTTCATGTGATTGGAAAAGTCAGGAAAGTGGTAAGGTACTGTTTTCTATCAGTTGGCAAGCTGCGCACACAATCCCAGTGTTGTACAGCTTCCTTCTTCACCTTTGCGATGCTGCCGCTCTCTCCGGCTCCCGGAGCCGAAGAAGCGGCTTCTTCGCGCAAAGACGATTGTACCGGTCACAGTGCTCTCTTAGCGCGGCTTCTGCCGAAAGAAGCCCGGGAGCGGCGCTTAGCTCCGGAGAGCATCGTACCTTCGTCTTTAGCGTCTTTTGTGGTCTACATCCTAGCAGAAAGCTTTTCCACTCTGTCTGGCAAGGAAAACATGCGGAACAGAGTAATCATCTCCCATCGTCTTCTGGACGTTGTACGGAGGTCTGCCAAGTGTTTGACAAAGAAGAGAAGAAATGTTGTCCAAAACAGCTTCCAATCGAATATTCATGTGATTGGAAAAGTTAGGAGAATGATAAGGTACTGTTTTCTATCAGTTGGCAAGCTGCGCACACAATCCCAGTGTTGTACAGCTTCCTTCTTCACCTTTCCGATGCTGCCGCTCTCTCCGGCTCCCGGAGCCGAAGAAGCGGCTTCTTCGCGCAAAGACGATTGTACCGGTCACAGTGCTCTCTTAGCGCGGCTTCTGCCGAAAGAAGCCCGGGAGCGGCGCTTAGCTCCGGAGAGCATCGTACCTTCGTCTTTAGCGTCTTTTGTGGTCTACATCCTAGCAGAAAGCTTTTCCACTCTGTCTGGCAAGGAAAACATGCGGAACAGAGTAATCATCTCCCATCGTTTTCTGGACGTTGTACGGAGGTCTGCCAAGTGTTTGACAAAGAAGAGAAGAAATGTTGTCCAAAACAGCTTCCAATCGAATATTCATGTGATTGGAAAAGTTAGGAGAATGATAAGGTACTGTTTTCTATCAGTTGGCAAGCTGCGCACACAATCCCAGTGTTGTACAGCTTCCTTCTTCACCTTTCCGATGCTGCCGCTCTCTCCGGCTCCCGGAGCCGAAGAAGCGGCTTCTTCGCGCAAAGACGATTGTACCGCTCACAGTGCTCTCTTAGCGCCGCTTCTGCCGAAAGAAGCCTGGAGGGGCGCTTTGATCCGGAGAGCATCGTACCTTTGTCTTTAGCGTCTTTTGTGGTCTACATCCGAGCAGAAAGCTTTTCCACTCTGTCTGGCAAGGAAAACCTGCGGGAGCACAGGAAACATCTCGCATCGTATTATGGACGTTGCACGGAGGTCTGCCAAGTGTTTGGCATAAAGAAAAGAAAAGCTGTCCAAAACAGCTTCCAATCGAATATTCATGTGATTGGAAAAGTCAGGAGAATGGTTAGGTACTGTTTTCTATCAGTTGGCAAGCTGCGCACACAATCCCAGTGTTGTACAGCTTCCTTCTTCACCTTTCCGATGCTGCCGCTCTCTCCGGCTCCCGGAGCCGAAGAAGCGGCTTCTTCGCGCAAAGACGATTGTACCGCTCACAGTGCTCTCTTAGCGCGGCTTCTGCCGAAAGAAGCCCGGGAGCGGCGCTTAACTCTTGAGAGCATCGTACCTTCGTCTTTAGCGTCTTTTGTAGTCTACATCCTAGCAGAAAGATTTTTCCACTCTGTCTGGCAAGGAAAACATGCGCCAGCACAGAAAACATCTCCCATCGTGTTCTGGACGTTGTACAAAGATCTGCTAAGTGTTTGAAAGAAACAAAGAAACGTTGTCCAAAACAGCTTCCAATCCAATATTCATGTGATTGGAAAAGTCAGGAAAGTGTAAGGTACTGTTTTCTATCAGTTGGCAAGCTGCGCACACAATCCCAGTGTTGTACAGCTTCCTTCTTCTCCTTTCCGACGCTGCCGCTCTCTCCGGCTCCCGGAGCCGAAGAAGCGGCTTCTTCGCGCAAAGACGATTGTACCGCTCACAGTGCTCTCTTAGCGCGGCTTCTGCCGAAAGAAGCCCGGAGGGGCGCTTTGATCCGGAGAGCATCGTACCTTCGTCTTTAGCGTCTTTTGTGGTCTACATACTAGTAGAAAGCTTTTCCACTCTGTCTGGCAAGGAAAACCTGCGGGAGCACAGGAAACATCTCGCATCGTATTATGGACGTTGCACGGAGGTCTGCCAAGTGTTTGGCATAAAGAAAAGAAAAGCTGTCCAAAACAGCTTCCAATCGAATATTCATGTGATTGGAAAAGTCAGGAGAATGGTTAGGTACTGTTTTCTATCAGTTGGCAAGCTGCGCACACAATCCCAGTGTTGTACAGCTTCCTTCTTCACCTTTCCGATGCTGCCGCTCTCTCCGGCTCCCGGAGCCGAAGAAGCGGCTTCTTCGCGCAAAGACGATTGTACCGCTCACAGTGCTCTCTTAGCGCGGCTTTTGCCGAAAGAAGCCCGGGAGCGGCGCTTAGCTCCGGAAAGCATCGTACCTTCGTCTTTAGCGTCTTTTGAGGTCTACATCCTAGCAGAAAGCTTTTCCACTCTGTCTGGCAAGGAAAACATGTGCCAGCACAGAAAACATCTCCCATCGTGTTCTGGACGTTGTACGGAGATCTGCTAAGTGTTTGAAAGAAACAAAGAAAAGTTGTCCAAAACAGCTTCCAATCGAATATTCATGTGATTGGAAAAGTCAGGAAAGTGTAAGGTACTGTTTTCTATCAGTTGGCAAGCTGCGCACACAATCCCAGTGTTGTACAGCTTCCTTCTTCACCTTTCCGATGCTGCCGCTCTCTCCGGCTCCCGGAGCCGAAGAAGCGGCTTCTTCGCGCAAAGACGATTGTACCGCTCACAGTGCTCTCTTAGCGCGGCTTCTGCCGAAAGAAGCCCGGGAGCGGCGCTTAACTCCGGAGAGCATCGTACCTTCGTCTTTAGCGTCTTTTGTGGTCTACATCCTAGCAGAAAGCTTTTCCACTCTGTCTGGCAAGGAAAACCTGCGCCAGCACAGAAAACATCTCCCTTCGTGTTCTGGACGTTGTACGGAGGTCAGCCAAGTGTTTGACAAGAAGAAAAAAAAAGTTGTCCAAAACAGCTTCCAATCGAATATTCATGTGATTGGAAAAGTCAGGAAAGTGGTAAGGTACTGTTTTCTATCAGTTGGCAAGCTGCGCACACAATCCCAGTGTTGTACAGCTTCCTTTTTCACCTTTCCGATGCTGCCGCTCTATCCGGCTCCCTGAGCCGAAGAAGCGGCTTCTTCGCGCAAAGACGATTGTACCGCTCACAGTGCTCTCTTAGCGCGGCTTCTGCCGAAAGAAGCCCGGAGGGGCGCTTTGATACGGAGAGCATCGTACCTTCGTCTTTAGCGTCTTTTGTGGTCTACATCCTAGCAGAAAGCTTTTCCACTCTGTCTGGCAAGGAAAACCTGCGGAACACAGGAAACATCTCCCATCGTGTTCTGGACGTTCCACGGAGGTCTGCCAAGTTTTTGGCATAAAGAAAGAAAAGCTGTCCAAAACAGCTTCCAATCGAATATTCATGTGATTGGAAAAGTCAGGAGAATGGTAAGGTACTGTTTTCCATCAGTTGGCAAGTTGCGCACACAATCCCAGTGTTGTACAGCTTCCTTCTTCACCTTTCCGATGCTGCCGCTCTCTCCGGCTCCCGGAGCCGAAGAAGCGGCTTCTTCGCGCAAAGACGATTGTACCGCTCACAGTGCTCTCTTAGCGCGGCTTCTGCCGAAAGATACCCGGGAGCGGCGCTTAACTCTTGAGAGCATCGTACCTTCGTCTGTAGCGTCTTTTGTGGTCTACATCCTAGCAGAAAGCTTTTCCACTCTGTCTGGCAAGGAAAACCTGCGCCAGCACAGAAAACATCTCCCATCGTGTTCTGGACGTTGTACGGAGATCTGCTAAGTGTTTGAAAGAAACAAAGAAAAGTTGTCCAAAACAGCTTCCAATCCAATATTCATGTGATTGGAAAAGTCAGGAAAGTGTAAGGTACTGTTTTCTATCAGTTGGCAAGCTGCGCACACAATCCCAGTGTTGTACAGCTTCCTTCTTCTCCTTTCCGACGCTGCCGCTCTCTCCGGCTCCCGGAGCCGAAGAAGCGGCTTCTTCGCGCAAAGACGATTGTACCGCTCACAGTGCTCTCTTAGCGCGGCTTCTGCCGAAAGAAGCCCGGGAGCGGTGCTTAACTCCGGAGAGCATCGTACCTTCGTCTTTAGCGTCTTTTGTGGTCTACATACTAGTAGAAAGCTTTTCCACTCTGTCTGGCAAGGAAAACCTGCGGGAGCACAGGAAACATCTCGCATCGTATTATGGACGTTGCACGGAGGTCTGCCAAGTGTTTGGCATAAAGAAAAGAAAAGTTGTCCAAAACAGCTTCCAATCGAATATTCATGTGATTGGAAAAGTCAGGAGAATGGTTAGGTACTGTTTTCTATCAGTTGGCAAGCTGCGCACACAATCCCAGTGTTGTACAGCTTCCTTCTTCACCTTTCCGATGCTGCCGCTCTCTCCGGCTCCCGGAGCCGAAGAAGCGGCTTCTTCGCGCAAAGACGATTGTACCGCTCACAGTGCTCTCTTAGCGCGTCTTCTGCCGAAAGACGCCCGGGAGCGGCGCTTAACTCTTGAGAGCATCGTACCTTCGTCTTTAGCGTCTTTTGTGGTCTACATCCTAGCAGAAATCTTTTCCACTCTGTCTGGCAAGGAAAACCTGCGGAACACAGAAAACATCTCCCATCGTGTTCTGGACGTTGCACAGAGGTCTGCCAAGTGTTTGACAAGAAGAGAAGTTGTCCAAAACAGCTTCCAATCGAATATTCATGTGATTGGAAAAGTCAGGAAAGTGGTAAGGTACTGTTTTCTATCAGTTGGCAAGCTGCGCACACAATCCCAGTGTTGTACAGCTTCCTTCTTCACCTTTCCGATGCTGCCGCTCTCTCCGGCTCCCGGAGCCGAAGAAGCGGCTTCTTCGCGCAAAGACGATTGTACCGCTCACAGTGTTCTCTTAGCGCGGCTTCTGCCGAAAGATGCCCCGAGCGCCTCTTAGCTCCGTGGTCTCCGTACCTTCCAATTCAATTTTTTCGGCTCCACAAACCAAATGGTATACTTGCAGCAGTAGGGCGGGACATTGAACTGGACTTTCTCCTTTTAGAGAGAAGCTAATGAAAAAGTTTCACCGGAATCAGAGCAGGCTGTAAAACAAGAAAAGTGTCATGGAAATAAGCCAGCCTTATCCTCTTAGGCTTGCTTGTTGTGATTGGCCAAGAAAGAAATGTGTCAACTCGGTGTTCCTGGGTATCACATCACTAACAGGTACTTCAGCTGCTGTACTTCTCTCCTGAAGTTAAGAACAGAATCCAAGGAATTGTGATTCCATGGTCTCAATTCACTCAATATGGTGCCGAAAAAGGAGTGGAAGGTGCACGGGTCAATTAACTTGAATGGCCTATGTAAATCAGCGGCCACTGTTTTTCTGAAGGCTTCAACAGGTTAGTTTCCTATGCTCTTCTTGGAATTGTTTTAACCTTTGGTCATGTTTTTCTTGGGATTCTTTTACCCTTTTCCCATTAGTTCAGCCTTTGCTCTCAAGCCTTTGCTGACATTTCCAGTATCTCGGTAGCCTGGAAAAGTGTTGTCTTGATTGATCACATCATTATTCCCTTCCAAGGGTTGTTTTCCTCAAGTCTCAGTTTGGCTGGTTTTCTGCTAGTTGATTGTCAGAGGGCAGCAGGTGTTTTGTAAGAGCAAGTACACAATACCATAGCTTGCTTCTCTTTGGATTTGGCCTGTCTAGAAAATGGAATGACTGAACATCTCTGAGAGGCTTTTCTCTCGCCATTAGGTTTCACTGGAAGGAGGGCAGATGCAAATAGTCTACCTAAAGTCTTGGCACAGAAGAAAGTAGTGGTTTGCTGCTGCATAGAGCTAGAAGCTTACAAAAGGAAGGCCTTGGGCTGAGGCCCATTACTTTGGCTAAGTAGAAAAGGACTGTGGCAAGGTGAGGCAGCTGACTTCGAGGTAGATCAACAAGTTCTAGAAGCGTCGTGTGTTCACAGCGTGGTGCATGGTGGTTGGTTGAATTGTGTTTGTTATGGCTTAAAGCTATGGAAATGAGAAAGGCCTGAGTGTTTCAAAAGCCTGGTTTTTGCAAGAAAGCAGCTCTCCTTTGCATCTGCCTGGGGCTCTGCATCACCACGGACCCTCACTGCCACTTTGCCAAGGAGACGATCAGTAGGAATGTTGCAGAGCTGCTGTGTGCATCTGAATGGAATGGCAGAGAACGAAGCGCTGGACGTTTCTGGCTTTAGTACAATGCTGCTGCATTGGTGCCAGTTTAGTTGGTTTTCCATCAGTGGCCTTTCTGTCTAGAAGTACACTGCCCAGAGTATTGGATGCCATTTCCTTCCTGTTGTTTTCATACCTTCCTTCAGTTGAAAGGATGATACAACCTTGACATTTTGAAGATCCCTGTTAGGAAGCACTATGCCAGAGGAGTCATCGCTCCCTTTTCTTCTGCCTCCTTTGTCATTTTCAGAGACTCATTTCAAATTTCTGCTCATGTCAAGAAGAATACTGAGACTACTTAGCAGGGTTGACGCTCTCAGCCGCTTTCCTCTTTCCTACTGCTTCATACTGGATGTGACTTCAAGGCCTCGTTTTGTCATCTGCATTTTGCCGTCATCCAAAGCTAAATATTCCAGGCCTGTGAACACAAAAAGAACTCTTAGTCTTTTGCAAGAACTACCCCTAGGAGGATTTGTGTTCACTTTGATCTCTTCAGTGTTTCAGAAAAAAGGAGATTGTACTCTCTTCTTGTGTACTCTCTTCTTGTGCTCTCATTTCCCTCTCTCTGCCTTGCATGCCCCAGTTAATCTACTGCTGTGACTCATTTGGCATCATCTCACGGTGCAAATTCTGCATAGTTTCAAGTCCTTACAAATGCCAGTTGCCAAGGCGCCTATCTAAGCATTCAAGGGGCAAAGAATTGTAGGGCTGGCAAGTTCAGGTGCTGAAACTGTAAGTCATGCCATATCAAAGTGACAGAGCAAATCAATTGATCTAGGACTTTCAGGTGGGCACCTCTGAGAATAGCAGCTTGTCAGCAATGACACAGCCATCTTCCTAGCTGTATTCCAGAGAGAGGAAAGGGACACCTTCAATGGTTAATATGTTTGGCATGAGAAAACAGCAAGAAATGTACCGCAAAATACTTGAGTCAGATCAAGTGCGTTTCTCTAGTGAGAATTTTGCACTTGTTCTTTCTTGTCTGTGCCTTTACTTTTCACAGAAGACAGGGGAGCATTTCATTAGTACTGTTCTTTTGTTTTCTTTTGTTGGCCTCCCTCTTTCCACCTGCAATTAACAAATTTGCCTTTCTTTCCTGGCTTCTCTTTCTTTACTTCTACAAGTTGACATGAGGTCATCCAACCTTATCATCAATGTTCTCAGACAGTGGAGAGAAGTAGAAGGTACAGCTAAATGGATAAAAGAAACCCACAAAAATAGACAGGTTTTGACAGTCTTCTGTGAGAACATTAGGACACAAGATGTCTTTGAACTGAGTAATGCTCTATTGATTTAACTTTTAGTCCACTGGTTACTATTATTACACGTGTTTGGCCTTTAGTACAGAGCCTTGGAACTAATCCAGGCCAATACTTGGCTAATTTTGTTTTCTTTCTAGTGAGGACTTTGTTTCTTAAGGAATAGTCCAGAGAAAGAGCGTCCACGGTACAGTTACAGGTCATAAATTCTGGTACAGTTTGTGCTGGTAATAGGTCTAGGAAAGAAAGGTTTGACATCTTTTTTGACTTTCAAATGGAACCATGATTTGAAAAACCTAAGAGTTGCGGCTCCCCCCCCACCCCACAGCCCAAGTACTTCTCTTTGCAATATTACTCAGGGATTACACATCAAAGCCCACCCTGTAAAATACGTTGCAGATACTTTGCAAGAAGTGCAGCTTAGCAGCTAGAGATGATAACGTGGCTTAAATAACATGGTCTAAATATGTCTGTCTACGCAGACATACTCAACAAAGGTTACGATGGCTTAGCTCCTGTGCTCAAGTGAACGTGCATTTTAGAACTTCCCAAGAAGGTGAATTCAACCTCCTTCATTGCTCTCTGCTGGAGTCCCAAGAGAATTTCAGTCTGCTTTTTGTCATTTACAGCTGTCACTGCTTAGCTCTTGAACATGAGACTCCCTCGTGACTGATGAAAGTTGTCTAGTTAAGAGTGGGTGAAAGACATGGTCTTGCTCTAGAAGGAGATGAGAAGGTTTCTGCAGTCTTTGTCGTCTCTACTGCTTGTGATTTCTAGACAAAACCAGTGGGAAGTTTTCTGAAGGCAGTCCAGAAGCTGGCAATATGGACAGCTTACAGCCCAACACTTGCTGCAGTGCAACCATGGTGACACCAGAAAGGACTTCAAAAAATTCAAAGGGCAAACAAAGCAGTTGGAAGGAAAAGAACATGAACCATTATTCCATTTTTCTCATCTATCTTTCTTTAAATCATCATTTTCGTGCAGTTTGGCGGCTTGCGTTGGTATCCCACCAAAGGAATCTGAGACAGAGTAAGCTTTTGAATGGAGTAGAAGTGAGAAACGCAGGCCAAGTTGCCTTTTTTGCCATCAAATACCAGTTAGGCTTGAACTACCCTTTGCTTAAGGTGCTTAGCTTACACTAAGAATTGATGAGCACATTTTGATGGGAGCAAATTTTACTGTCATGATGACTGAGTAAATTTTGCTGTCCCTCAGAATTTTACTGTCGTCTGAATAGCAATGTTTGTGTCCAAATAGTATTTTGTCTCCCGTATCTGCAGCAGGTAAGCCTTTTGCTGTCAGCAGTGTTGCTTAACCTTTCATGTCATATCCCTCTTCACATCCATCTTCTGCTTAAGGCTTATTAATCTACTTTAGAATTGGCAGGTGGAATAAGACTACTTTTCCTTTTTGAAAGCTCATGTCATTTGACCTACTTACAGCAAATAATTCATTAATTGCAAGTCCCCAGCTAGCATCTTTTCGGCATATTCTAACCTTCTAAAGAGTAACAAAAGCACTCTCCAATACTTGACTTTCATATCACAGTGGGAACGCTGGTCCTGTTTGCAAGAAACAATCATGGGTATGGTAAAACAAAAGGAGGGCTTAGAGTTTTCTCTGTTAACCTATAGTGAGCTTGGATTTTGCAATATGCATGAAGTTAATTAACACTGTTATATAAAGTGGCTGATTTAATCAATAAATTGGAGTCAATGCTGATAAACGACAAGGTGGGTTGGCTTCCCTTCGCTTTCAACACAGTGCCAATTCGGGCTGCTTTGATAGGACTAAGTGGCTGCTGCAATCTGCCATCCAGAAGCGGGGCAGGTGAGTTTTGTTTGCAAGGGAAAAGGGCCATGGTTTGTGTTTGGGGGCCTGTGACTGAGAGTGCCGGCTGGCTCCTGAAATTCTTTGATATGCAGGATGATTCCCAGACGCAAGGTGGAAACGCTGCCAAGTCGGGCTGGATTGAAATTACCCAGGGACTCCTGCAATCTGCCATCGAGAAGCGGGGCAGGTGAGTGTTGTTTGCCAGGGAAAATGGCCGTGGATTGTGTTTGGGGGCCTGTGGCTGGGAGAGGCCGGCTGGCCCCTGAAAATCCACGATACGCAGGATGTTTCTCAGACCCAAGGTAGCAACATTGCCAAGTCGGGCTGGTTTGATAGTACCAAGTTGCTCCTGCAATCTGCCATGCAGAAGCAGGGCAGGTGACTTTTCTTTGCCAGGGAAAAGGGCCGAGGTTTGTGTTTGGGGGCCTGTGGCCAAGAGTGTCTTGCTGGCTCCTGAAAATCCATGATACGCAGGATGGTTCCCAGACCCAAGGTGGCACCAGTGCCAAGTCGGGCTGGTTTGATATTACCAAGTGGCTCCTGCAATCTGCCATGATCACATGAAGAAATACTTTCTGGCATCCGTACTGGGCCATATGCTCTTTCTTCTCTCAACTTCTCCATCACCTCTCATCTGTTTCACATGCGCTATCTTCAAGGTCCACAGGCTACTTTTCACAGCGTCTTCAGGCCTGATGCAGTAAGAATGATGAATAGAACAGAGTTGGGTCTATTTTGCAGTTTGGATAAAATGCTTTCTGCACACAAATCCAAGGAGAAGGTGCTGCCCCGATGCCCAGAAAAACTTTCACTCCTGCTAGTGTTCTACGTCAACCGCAACTTAGTCTGAAAGAAAAGCTTTCTCTCTGAGAGCATCTGAGAGGTTTGCATGAAGCACTGATATCTGACATATGCAATTTTGAACAGGAGAGGAAAAAGAAAATGGCAAGAAGTTTTTAATTTTACTGGTTTCAATTTTAATTTCCATGCACTTTTTCACAACTTGTCAGCTCAAATGCCCATCCACATCTTTTAGTCATCTGTAAGTCAGTATTCATATAAAATGTGCTTGAAATCAAAAGAATTTCAAATTTGCACTCCAAGTCTCTATGCCTAGATTTATGATTTCCTACACATATTAGATGAAAGGAAGGCCTTTTTTACTGTGGGAGTGCTGGAACACTGGAACGGGTTGCCCAGGGAAGTTGTGGGTGTCCCATCCCTGAAAGTATTCAAGGTCAGCTTGGACGGGGCTTGGAGCAGCAACAAAGGAGAAGCTTGATGGTAGAGAAACAAAGTTGGACTATAGAAGAAACTGAGATTGAAGTATAGGAGCAAGTTTTCTCTCAGCTCTTGGGCTAAATTCAAAGTTGTACAAAATGACATTTATCTGTGATTTTCACTACTGTAACAGAAAGGTTCATGAAAACTGTACAGAAGATAGCAAATTTTAAAAGAGATAAGAATTACAGCATAAAATCCATGGGACGGGTTACAACATGAGACACTCTCTAAGAGAAAATCTCTGTGTTTCAGCACTTCATCATGGTAAGATTTCACAAAGTGCCAAAGAAGGCGGCAAAATATCATTCGGGACATTATTTACTGGAGTTCAGCCTGGCCATTAGTAGGAACTGGGTTTGACCACATCATGTAGATATACCACACACACTTTCCCTTCACTGAAAAATTACTGTTTACAACGAAGAAGCAATTGACGATCAAAATTGATTGAAAGCATCTTAAACATGTCAAGTATTTCATTGTAGATGATCTGTGATCCAAATGCTTCTTCCACCTTCGAGAGGGACAGAACAATTCTTCCATATCATGATGGTTTCAAATTGTATCAACCAATGTTTTCTGCTGAAAAGATATCATCTATTTTTTTCTATTTTTGGAAGAAAATATTCCTAGACATACAACAGGTGAGAACTAAGTAATTTTAAAGAAGCAAATGACATGAAAATATTCTGTAAATAGAATGAAATGAAAAGCTGTGTTTTAAATAGGAGCTAAATATGAAACAGAATTTCTGTACCAGGCATTTGAATTACTGCACCAGCTCTTTTGCCCATCAAGAGAGGCATTGAGCATTTCCGTCTTTTCCAAGGTGCTCATGATCTGCTATGCTGATCTCTGTGTGTGCCTAGGTGTGTGTGGAAGGGGGGGCATGTGAAGGGGAGTGTGTATGTTTGCTTTACAATTGTTGTGGCAGATTCATGCCTCAGCTCCACATTTTGTTTTAGAAAGGTCACACAGAGTGGATATGAAGTTTACTATCAACAAGAGATCAATTCCCAAATCATCCATTTGACTCTACCTTATAAATCATGTGCTTTGTTGCATATTTTATCAAATCTACTTTCAAGCCAGATGGAGGAAGGAGGATGTGGGAATCCCTCCACCATCTTGCAACTTTTATGCAAGTAGGTTTTCAAGAAAATCATCATTTCTCTTGGAAATATGTCTGGAACAGGCATGATGGTAGTGTCAACCTGTTGGAGTTTTTGTTGCTGGAAGAAGTTGTACAAAAGGATTGGTTTTTACATTGACCGGTTACTGAATCAAGCGCAGGAATACATTGGAAATTCAACTGGGGCTTCCTTTTCCCAGCAGACCACTTCTAGAACGAGCTTGTACAATGAAGCTGACGCTTCTGCTCTCTTTTTGCTTCTTTCCTATTTTTCTTGGCTTCTTTGCCACTCTCTAGACAATTTGTGAACTCTTTTCCCAACTCAAATGGTTTCAATAGTCTGATTGTGAGCATACATTTTTACAAGGAATTTTTAAAATCTTTCCTCGAGTTAAGAAAGAAAAGGACTTAGGTCTTTTTCTTCCCTTATAATATTGCAATGAAATTGATAAATAAAGACCAACTCTTTCTTTTTGTTTTTAACCCAAGTAGATAATTCCCATCCATTCATCCATTTGGTGGACCAATAGTTGCCATGCTGATGGAAGTTGTCACTTCTTAACAATAGACATTCTGTGACTATGTTGACAGCACTTTGGGTGAAGATCCTAACTGGTCTTGGATACACATAGGGAGAAATTTGCTCAGCCAGTGTCAGTCTTAAGCATGCGTATCAGAAGATCTTTCTAGAGCTGGGAATTTTCCCATGAAAGGGATTCAGTTAGGGAAGAGACACTCGTCCCAGAGTTTTGCATTCTTCTTGAACACTGCTTAAGGAACTTAGATGCCGTGTCCATTTGGATCTCTGTCTTCACAGAACTTTGTCATGCAAGTGCTTGAAATGCATCTTGAAGAGAATTCACTAGCACAGAATGAATGAGAGTGGAAGGGCTTGGTGGGGCTAACCAGGCCCAATCCCCCTGCCTAAACCAGGATACCTAGAGCCTCTTGCCCAGGAGTCTATCTGGGTGTACTTTGAATGTCTTCAAAGATCCAGGCTCCACAATCTTTCTGGGCAGTCTGTGCCGTGGTTCAGTCACCCTCACAGTAAAGAATCATTTGCTGATGGTCAATGGCAATCTCCTGTATTTCAGAGAGTGCCCACTGCCTCTTGTTTTTTCACTCAGCATCACTGAAAAGACACTGGTTCCCTCCCCTTTGCACTATTGCTTCCATATGGATGCGTGCTGCCATGTAGAGATATGTCAAAAACCTCCCTGAAGCCCAGGCAGATAATATTCCCTTCATCTACCAGTCAAGTTGATTCATCAGAGGAGTTTAAAGTGATGTTCCAGCATGAAATTCCCCTGAAAAATCATGCTAACTACATGATTTTGTCGTCTTGCATGTGCCGGGCAAGGTTTTCCAGGAAGAGCTGCTTCATTAACTTCCTGGGGATAAAAAGGAGGCTGCCTGGTTTGTACTATTCCGAGTCCTCCTAATTGCCTTTTTTAGAGATGGGTGTCATTTGCTCTCATCCAGTCTTTAGCCTCTCTTGTCGTCTACATCTTAGCAAAAAGCTTTCCCACTACATGTTCATGTGATTGGAAAAGTCAGGAAAGTGGTAAGGTACTGTTTTCTATCAGTTGGCAAGCTGCGCACACAATCCCAGTGTTGTACAGCTTCCTTCTTCACCTTTCCGATGCTGCCGCTCTCTCCGGCTCCCGGAGCCGAAGAAGCGGCTTCTTCGCACAAAGACGATTGTACCGCTCACAGTGCTCTCTTAGCGCGGCTTCTGCCGAAAGACGCCCGGGAGCGGCGCTTAGCTCCGGAGAGCATCGTACCTTCGTCTTTAGCGTCTTTTGTGGTCTACATCCTAGCAGAAAGCTTTTCCACTCTGTCTGGCAAGGAAAACATGCGCCAGCGCAGAAAACATCTCCCATCGTGTTCTGGACGTTGCACGGCGGTCTGCCAAGTGTTTCCATAAAGAAATGAAAAGTTGTCCAAAATAACTTCCTATCGAATGTTCATGTGATTGGAAAAGTCAGGAAAGTGGTAAGGTACTGTTTTCTATCAGTTGGCAAGCTGCGCACACAATCCCAGTGTTGTACAGCTTCCTTCTTCACCTTTCCGATGCTGCCGCTCTCTCCGGCTCCCTGAGCCGAAGAAGCGGCTTCTTCGCGCAAAGACGATTGTACTGGTCGCAGTGCTCTCTTAGCGCAGCTTCTGCCGAAAGACGCCCCGAGCGGCTCTTAGCTCCGGGGTCTCCGTACCTTCCAATTCAATTTTTTCGGCTCCACAAACCAAATGGTATACTTGCAGCAGTAGGGCGGGACATTGAACTGGACTTTCTCCTTTTAGAGAGAAGCTATTGAAAAAGTTTCACCGGAATCAGAGCAGGCTGTAAAACAAGAAAAGTGTCATGGAAATAAGCCAGCCTTATCCTCTTAGCCTTGCTTGTTGTGATTGGCCAAGAAAGAAATGTGTCAACTCGGTGTTCCTGGGTATCACATCAGTAACAGGTACTTCAGCTGCTGTACTTCTCTCCTGAAGTTAAGAACAGAATCCAAGGAATTGTGATTCCATGGTCTCAATTCACTCAATATGGTGCCGAAAAAGGAGTGGAAGGTGCACGGGTCAATTAACTTGAATGGCCTATGTAAATCAGCGGCCACTGTTTTTCTGAAGGCTTCAACAGGTTAGTTGCCTATGTTCTTCTTGGAATTGTTTTAACCTTTGGTCATGTTTTTCTTGGGATTCTTTTACCCTTTTCCCATTAGTTCAGCCTTTGCTCTCAAGCCTTTGCTGACATTTCCAGTATCTCGGTAGCCTGGAAAAGTGTTGTCTTGATTGATCACATCATTATTCCCTTCCAAGGGTTGTTTTCCTCAAGTCTCAGTTTGGCTGGTTTTCTGCTAGTTGATTGTCAGAGGGCAGCAGGTGTTTTGTAAGAGCAAGTACACAATGCCATAGCTTGCTTCTCTTTGGATTTGGCCTGTCTAGAAAATGGAATGACTGAACATCTCTGAGAGGCTTTTCTCTCGCCATTAGGTTTCACTGGAAGGAGGGCAGATGCAAATAGTCTACCTAAAGTCTTGGCACAGAAGAAAGTAGTGGTTTGCTGCTGCATAGAGCTAGAAGCTTACAAAAGGAAGGCCTTGGGCTGAGGCCCATTACTTTGGCTAAGTAGAAAAGGACTGTGGCAAGGTGAGGCAGCTGACTTCGAGGTAGATCAACAAGTTCTAGAAGCGTCGTGTGTTCACAGCGTGGTGCATGGTGGTTGGTTGAATTGTGTTTGTTATGGCTTAAAGCTATGGAAATGAGAAAGGCCTGAGTGTTTCAAAAGCCTGGTTTTTGCAAGAAAGCAGCTCTCCTTTGCATCTGCCTGGGGACTCTGCATCACCACGGACCCTCATTGCCACTTTGCCAAGGAGACGATCAGTAGGAATGTTGCAGAGCTGCTGTGTGCATCTGAATGGAATGGCAGAGAACGAAGCGCTGGACGTTTCTGGCTTTAGTACAATGCTGCTGCATTGGTGCCAGTTTAGTTGGTTTTCCATCAGTGGCCTTTCTGTCTAGAAGTACACTGCCCAGAGTATTGGATGCCTTTTCCTTCCTGTTGTTTTCATACCTTCCTTCAGTTGAAAGGATGATACAACCTTGACATTTTGAAGATCCCTGTTAGGAAGCACTATGCCAGAGGAGTCATCGCTCCCTTTTCTTCTGCCTCCTTTGTCATTTTCAGAGACTCATTTCAAATTTCTGCTCATGTCAAGAAGAATACTGAGACTACTTAGCAGGGTTGACGCTCTCAGCCGCTTTCCTCTTTCCTACTGCTTCATACTGGATGTGACTTCAAGGCCTCGTTTTGTCATCTGCATTTTGCCGTCATCCAAAGCTAAATATTCCAGGCCTGTGAACACAAAAAGAACTCTTAGTCTTTTGCAAGAACTACCCCTAGGAGGATTTGTGTTCACTTTGATCTCTTCAGTGTTTCAGAAAAAAGGAGATTGTACTCTCTTCTTGTGTACTCTCTTCTTGTGCTCTCATTTCCCTCTCTCTGCCTTGCATGCCCCAGTTAATCTACTGCTGTGACTCATTTGGCATCATCTCACGGTGCAAATTCTGCATAGTTTCAAGTCCTTACAAATGCCAGTTGCCAAGGAGCCTATCTAAGCATTCAAGGGGCAAAGAATTGTAGGGCTGGCAAGTTCAGGTGCTGAAACTGTAAGTCATGCCATATCAAAGTGACAGAGCAAATCAATTGATCTAGGACTTTCAGGTGGGCACCTCTGAGAATAGCAGCTTGTCAGCAATGACACAGCCATCTTCCTAGCTGTATTCCAGAGAGAGGAAAGGGACACCTTCAATGGTTAATATGTTTGGCATGAGAAAACAGCAAGAAATGTACCGCAAAATACTTGAGTCAGATCAAGTGCGTTTCTCTAGTGAGAATTTTGCACTTGTTCTTTCTTGTCTGTGCCTTTACTTTTCACAGAAGACAGGGGAGCATTTCATTAGTACTGTTCTTTTGTTTTCTTTTGTTGGCCTCCCTCTTTCCACCTGCAATTAACAAATTTGCCTTTCTTTCCTGGCTTCTCTTTCTTTACTTCTACAAGTTGACATGAGGTCATCCAACCTTATCATCAATGTTCTCAGACAGTGGAGAGAAGTAGAAGGTACAGCTAAATGGATAAAAGAAACCCACAAAAATAGACAGGTTTTGACAGTCTTCTGTGAGAACATTAGGACACAAGATGTCTTTGAACTGAGTAATGCTCTATTGATTTAACTTTTAGTCCACTGGTTACTATTATTACACGTGTTTGGCCTTTAGTACAGAGCCTTGGAACTAATCCAGGCCAATACTTGGCTAATTTTGTTTTCTTTCTAGTGAGGACTTTGTTTCTTAAGGAATAGTCCAGAGAAAGAGCGTCCACGGTACAGTTACAGGTCATAAATTCTGGTACAGTTTGTGCTGGTAATAGGTCTAGGAAAGAAAGGTTTGACATCTTTTTTGACTTTCAAATGGAACCATGATTTGAAAAACCTAAGAGTTGCGGCTCCCCCCCACCCCACAGCCCAAGTACTTCTCTTTGCAATATTACTCAGGGATTACACATCAAAGCCCACCCTGTAAAATACGTTGCAGATACTTTGCAAGAAGTGCAGCTTAGCAGCTAGAGATGATAACGTGGCTTAAATAACATGGTCTAAATATGTCTGTCTACGCAGACATACTCAACAAAGGTTACGATGGCTTAGCTCCTGTGCTCAAGTGAACGTGCATTTTAGAACTTCCCAAGAAGGTGAATTCAACCTCCTTCATTGCTCTCTGCTGGAGTCCCAAGAGAATTTCAGTCTGCTTTTTGTCATTTACAGCTGTCACTGCTTAGCTCTTGAACATGAGACTCCCTTGTGACTGATGAAAGTTGTCTAGTTAAGAGTGGGTGAAAGACATGGTCTTGCTCTAGAAGGAGATGAGAAGGTTTCTGCAGTCTTTGTCGTCTCTACTGCTTGTGATTTCTAGACAAAACCAGTGGGAAGTTTTCTGAAGGCAGTCCAGAAGCTGGCAATATGGACAGCTTACAGCCCAACACTTGCTGCAGTGCAACCATGGTGACACCAGAAAGGACTTCAAAAAATTCAAAGGGCAAACAAAGCAGTTGGAAGGAAAAGAACATGAACCATTATTCCATTTTTCTCATCTATCTTTCTTTAAATCATCATTTTCGTGCAGTTTGGCGGCTTGCGTTGGTATCCCACCAAAGGAATCTGAGACAGAGTAAGCTTTTGAATGGAGTAGAAGTGAGAAACGCAGGCCAAGTTGCCTTTTTTGCCATCAAATACCAGTTAGGCTTGAACTACCCTTTGCTTAAGGTGCTTAGCTTACACTAAGAATTGATGAGCACATTTTGATGGGAGCAAATTTTACTGTCATGATGACTGAGTAAATTTTGCTGTCACTCAGAATTTTACTGTCGTCTGAATAGCAATGTTTGTGTCCAAATAGTATTTTGTCTCCCGTATCTGCAGCAGGTAAGCCTTTTGCTGTCAGCAGTGTTGCTTAACCTTTCATGTCATATCCCTCTTCACATCCATCTTCTGCTTAAGGCTTATTAATCTACTTTAGAATTGGCAGGTGGAATAAGACTACTTTTCCTTTTTGAAAGCTCATGTCATTTGACCTACTTACAGCAAATAATTCATTAATTGCAAGTCCCCAGCTAGCATCTTTTCGGCATATTCTAACCTTCTAAAGAGTAACAAAAGCACTCTCCAATACTTGACTTTCATATCACAGTGGGAACGCTGGTCCTGTTTGCAAGAAACAATCATGGGTATGGTAAAACAAAAGGAGGGCTTAGAGTTTTCTCTGTTAACCTATAGTGAGCTTGGATTTTGCAATATGCATGAAGTTAATTAACACTGTTATATAAAGTGGCGGATTTAATCAATAAATTGGAGTCAATGCTGATAAACGACAAGGTGGGTTGGCTTCCCTTCGCTTTCAACACAGTGCCAATTCGGGCTGCTTTGATAGGACTAAGTGGCTGCTGCAATCTGCCATCCAGAAGCGGGGCAGGTGAGTTTTGTTTGCAAGGGAAAAGGGCCATGGTTTGTGTTTGGGGGCCTGTGACTGAGAGTGCCGGCTGGCTCCTGAAATTCTTTGATATGCAGGATGATTCCCAGACGCAAGGTGGAAACGATGCCAAGTCGGGCTGGATTGAAATTACCCAGGGACTCCTGCAATCTGCCATCGAGAAGCGGGGCAGGTGAGTGTTGTTTGCCAGGGAAAAGGGCCGTGGATTGTGTTTGGGGGCCTGTGGCTGGGAGAGGCCGGCTGGCTCCTGAAAATCCACGATACGCAGGATGTTTCTCAGACCCAAGGTAGCAACATTGCCAAGCCGGGCTGGTTTGATAGTACCAAGTTGCTCCTGCAATCTGCCATCCAGAAGCAGGGCAGGTGACTTTTCTTTGCCAGGGAAAAGGGCCGAGGTTTGTGTTTGCGGGCCTGTGGCCAAGAGTGTCTTGCTGGCTCCTGAAAATCCATGATACGCAGGATGGTTCCCAGACCCAAGGTGGCACCAGTGCCAAGTCGGGCTGGTTTGATATTACCAAGTGGCTCCTGCAATGTGCCATGCAGAAGCGGGGCAGGTGAGTTTTTTTGGCCAGGTAAGAGGGCCGAGGTCTGTGTTTAAGGGCCTGTGGCTGGGAGTGGCCGGCTGGCTCCTGAAAATCCACGATACGCAGGATGGTTCCCAGACCCAAGGTGGCACCAGTGCCACGTCGGGCTGGTTTGATAGTAGCAAGTGGCTCCTGCAATCTGCCATGATCACATGAAGAAATACTTTCTGGCGTCCGTACTGGGCCATATGCTCTTTCTTCTCTCAACTTCTCCATCACCTCTCATCTGTTTCACATGCGCTATCTTCAAGGTCCACAGGCTACTTTTCACAGCGTCTTCAGGCCTGATGCAGTAAGAATGATGAATAGAACAGAGTTGGGTCTATTTTGCAGTTTGGATAAAATGCTTTCTGCACACAAATCCAAGGAGAAGGTGCTGCCCCGATGCCCAGAAAAACTTTCACTCCTGCTAGTGTTCTACGTCAACCGCAACTTAGTCTGAAAGAAAAGCTTTTTCTCTGAGAGCATCTGAGAGGTTTGCATGAAGCACTGATATCTGACATATGCAATTTTGAATAGGAGAGGAAAAAGAAAACGGCAAGAAGTTTTTAATTTTACTGGTTTCAATTTTAATTTCCGTGCACTTTTTCACAACTTGTCAGCTCAAATGCCCATCAACCTCTTTTAGTCATCTGTAAGTCAGTATTCATATAAAATGTGCTTGAAATCAAAAGAATTTCAAATTTGCACTCCAAGTCTCTATGCCTAGATTTATGATTTCCTACACATATTAGATGAAAGGAAGGCCTTCTTTACTGTGGGAGTGCTGGAACACTGGAACGGGTTGCCCAGAGAAGTTGTGGGTGTCCCATCCCTGAAAGTATTGGACGGGGCTTGGAGCAGCAACAAAGGAGAAGCTTGATGGTAGAGAAACAAAGTTGGACTATAGAAGAAACTGAGATTGAAGTATAGGAGCAAGTTTTCTCTCAGCTCTTGGGCTAAATTCAAAGTTGTACAAAATGACATTTATCTGTGATTTTCACTACTGTAACAGAAAGGTTCATGAAAACTGTACAGAAGATAGCAAATTTTAAAAGAGATAAGAATTACAGCATAAAATCCATGGGACGGGTTACAACATGAGACACTCTCTAAGAGAAAATCTCTGTGTTTCAGCACTTCATCATGGTAAGATTTCACAAAGTGCCAAAGAAGGCGGCAAAATATCATTCGGGACATTATTTACTGGAGTTCAGCCTGGCCATTAGTAGGAACTGGGTTTGACCACATCGTGTAGATATACCACACACACTTTCCCTTCACTGAAAAATTACTGTTTACAACGAAGAAGCAATTGACGATCAAAATTGATTGAAAGCATCTTAAACATGTCAAGTATTTCATTGTAGATGATCTGTGATCCAAATGCTTCTTCCACCTTCGAGAGGGACAGAACAATTCTTCCATATCATGATGGTTTCAAATTGTATCAACCAATGTTTTCTGCTGAAAAGATATCATCTATTTTTTTCTATTTTTGGAAGAAAATATTCCTAGACATACAACAGGTGAGAACTAAGTAATTTTAAAGAAGCAAATGACATGAAAATATTCTGTAAATAGAATGAAATGAAAAGCTGTGTTTTAAATAGGAGCTAAATATGAAACAGAATTTCTGTACCAGGCATTTGAATTACTGCACCAGCTCTTTTGCCCATCAAGAGAGGCATTGAGCATTTCCGTCTTTTCCAAGGTGCTCATGATCTGCTATGCTGATCTCTGTGTGTGCCTAGGTGTGTGTGGAAGGGGGGCATGTGAAGGGGAGTGTGTATGTTTGCTTTACAATTGTTGTGGCAGATTCATGCCTCAGCTCCACATTTTGTTTTAGAAAGGTCACACAGAGTGGATATGAAGTTTACTATCAACAAGAGATCAATTCCCAAATCATCCATTTGACTCTACCTTATAAATCATGTGCTTTGTTGCATATTTTATCAAATCTACTTTCAAGCCAGATGGAGGAAGGAGGATGTGGGAATCCCTCCACCATCTTGCAACTTTTATGCAAGTAGGTTTTCAAGAAAATCATCATTTCTCTTGGAAATATGTCTGGAACAGGCATGATGGTAGTGTCAACCTGTTGGAGTTTTTGTTGCTGGAAGAAGTTGTACAAAAGGATTGGTTTTTACATTGACCGGTTACTGAATCAAGCGCAGGAATACATTGGAAATTCAACTGGGGCTTCCTTTTCCCAGCAGACCACTTCTAGAACGAGCTTGTACAATGAAGCTGACGCTTCTGCTCTCTTTTTGTTTCTTTCCTATTTTTCTTGGCTTCTTTGCCACTCTCTAGACAATTTGTGAACTCTTTTCCCAACTCAAATGGTTTCAATAGTCTGATTGTGAGCATACATTTTTACAAGGAATTTTTAAAATCTTTCCTCGAGTTAAGAAAGAAAAGGACTTAGGTCTTTTTCTTCCCTTATAATATTGCAATGAAATTGATAAATAAAGACCAACTCTTTCTTTTTGTTTTTAACCCAAGTAGATAATTCCCATCCATTCATCCATTTGGTGGACCAATAGTTGCCATGCTGATGGAAGTTGTCACTTCTTAACAATAGACATTCTGTGACTATGTTGACAGCACTTTGGGTGAAGATCCTAACTGGTCTTGGATACACATAGGGAGAAATTTGCTCAGCCAGTGTCAGTCTTAAGCATGCGTATCAGAAGATCTTTCTAGAGCTGGGAATTTTCCCATGAAAGGGATTCAGTTAGGGAAGAGACACTCGTCCCAGAGTTTTGCATTCTTCTTGAACACTGCTTAAGGAACTTAGATGCCGTGTCCATTTGGATCTCTGTCTTCACAGAACTTTGTCATGCAAGTGCTTGAAATGCATCTTGAAGAGAATTCACTAGCACAGAATGAATGAGAGTGGAAGGGCTTGGTGGGGCTAACCAGGCCCAATCCCCCTGCCTAAACCAGGATACCTAGAGCCTCTTGCCCAGGAGTCTATCTGGGTGTACTTTGAATGTCTTCAAAGATCCAGGCTCCACAATCTTTCTGGGCAGTCTGTGCCGTGGTTCAGTCACCCTCACAGTAAAGAATCATTTGCTGATGGTCAATGGCAATCTCCTGTATTTCAGAGAGTGCCCACTGCCTCTTGTTTTTTCACTCAGCATCACTGAAAAGACACTGGTTCCCTCCCCTTTGCACTATTGCTTCCATATGGATGCGTGCTGCCATGTAGAGATATGTCAAAAACCTCCCTGAAGCCCAGGCAGATAATATTCCCTTCATCTACCAGTCAAGTTGATTCATCAGAGGAGTTTAAAGTGATGTTCCAGCATGAAATTCCCCTGAAAAATCATGCTAACTACATGATTTTGTCGTCTTGCATGTGCCGGGCAAGGTTTTCCAGGAAGAGCTGCTTCATCAACTTCCTGGGGATAAAAAGGAGGCTGCCTGGTTTGTACTATTCCGAGTCCTCCTAATTGCCTTTTTTAGAGATGGGTGTCATTTGCTCTCATCCAGTCTTTAGCCTCTCTTGTCGTCTACATCTTAGCAAAAAGCTTTCCCACTACATGTTCATGTGATTGGAAAAGTCAGGAAAGTGGTAAGGTACTGTTTTCTATCAGTTGGCAAGCTGCGCACACAATCCCAGTGTTGTACAGCTTCCTTCTTCACCTTTCCGATGCTGCCGCTCTCTCCGGCTCCCGGAGCCGAAGAAGCGGCTTCTTCGCACAAAGACGATTGTACCGCTCACAGTGCTCTCTTAGCGCGGCTTCTGCCGAAAGACGCCCGGGAGCGGCGCTTAGCTCCGGAGAGCATCGTACCTTCGTCTTTAGCGTCTTTTGTGGTCTACATCCTAGCAGAAAGCTTTTCCACTCTGTCTGGCAAGGAAAACATGCGCCAGCGCAGAAAACATCTCCCATCGTGTTCTGGACGTTGCACGGAGGTCTGCCAAGTGTTTGCATAAAGAAATGAAAAGTTGTCCAAAATAACTTCCTATCGAATGTTCATGTGATTGGAAAAGTCAGGAAAGTGGTAAGGTACTGTTTTCTATCAGTTGGCAAGCTGCGCACACAATCCCAGTGTTGTACAGCTTCCTTCTTCACCTTTCCGATGCTGCCGCTCTCTCCGGCTCCCGGAGCCGAAGAAGCGGCTTCTTCGCGCAAAGACGATTGTACCGCTCACAGTGCTCTCTTAGCGCCGCTTCTGCCGAAAGAAGCCCGGGAGCGGCGCTTAACTCCGGAGAGCATCGTACCTTCGTCTTTAGCGTCTTTTGTGGTCTACATCCTAGCAGAAAGCTTTTCCACTCTGTCTGGCAAGGAAAACCTGCGGGAGCACAGGAAACATCTCACATCGTATTATGGACGTTGCACGAAGGTCTGCCAAGTGTTTGGCATAAAGAAAAGGAAAGCTGTCCAAAACAGCTTCCAATCCAATATTCATGTGATTGGAAAAGTCAGGAGAATGGTTAGGTACTGTTTTCTATCAGTTGGCAAGCTGCGCACACAATCCCAGTGTTGTACAGCTTCCTTCTTCACCTTTCCGATGCTGCCGCTCTCTCCGGCTCCCGGAGCCGAAGAAGCGGCTTCTTCGCGCAAAGACGATTGTACCGCTCACAGTGCTCTCTTAGCGCGGCTTCTGCCGAAAGAAGCCCGGGAGCGGTGCTTAACTCCGGAGAGCATCGTACCTTCGTCTTTAGCGTCTTTTGTGGTCTACATCCTAGCAGAAAGCTTTTCCACTCTGTCTGGCAAGGAAAACCTGCGGGAGCACAGGAAACATCTCCCATCGTCTTCTGGACGTTGCACGAAGGTCTGCCAAGTGTTTGGCATAAAGAAAAGGAAAGCTGTCCAAAACAGCTTCCAATCCAATATTCATGTGATTGGAAAAGTCAGGAGAATGGTTAGGTACTGTTTTCTATCAGTTGGCAAGCTGCGCACACAATCCCAGTGTTGTACAGCTTCCTTCTTCACCTTTCCGATGCTGCCGCTCTCTCCGGCTCCCGGAGCCGAAGAAGCGGCTTCTTCGCGCAAAGACGATTGTACCGCTCACAGTGCTCTCTTAGCGCGGCTTCTGCCGAAAGAAGCCCGGGAGCGGCGCTTAGCTCCGGAGAGCATCGTACCTTCGTCTTTAGCGTCTTTTGTGGTCTACATCCTAGCAGAAAGCTTTTCCACTCTGTCTGGCAAGGAAAACCTGCGCCAGCACAGAAAAAATCTCCCATCGTGTTCTGGACGTTGCACAGAGGTCTGCCAAATGTTTGACAAGAAGAGAAGTTGTCCAAAACAGCTTCCAATCGAATATTCATGTGATTGGAAAAGTCAGGAAAGTGGTAAGGTACTGTTTTCTATCAGTTGGCAAGCTGCGCACACAATCCCAGTGTTGTACAGCTTCCTTCTTCACCTTTCCGATGCTGCCGCTCTCTCCGGCTCCCGGAGCCGAAGAAGCGGCTTCTTCGCGCAAAGACGATTGTACCGGTCACAGTGTTCTCTTAGCGCGGCTTCTGCCGAAAGATGCCCCGAGCGCATCTTAGCTCCGTGGTCTCCGTACCTTCCAATTCAATTTTTTCGGCTCCACAAACCAAATGGTATACTTGCAGCAGTAGGGCGGGACATTGAACTGGACTTTCTCCTTTTAGAGAGAAGCTATTGAAAAAGTTTCACCGGAATCAGAGCAGGCTGTAAAACAAGAAAAGTGTCATGGAAATAAGCCAGCCTTATCCTCTTAGCCTTGCTTGTTGTGATTGGCCAAGAAAGAAATGTGTCAACTCGGTGTTCCTGGGTATCACATCACTAACAGGTACTTCAGCTGCTGTACTTCTCTCCTGAAGTTAAGAACAGAATCCAAGGAATTGTGATTCCATGGTCTCAATTCACTCAATATGGTGCCGAAAAAGGAGTGGAAGGTGCACGGGTCAATTAACTTGAATGGCCTATGTAAATCAGCGGCCACTGTTTTTCTGAAGGCTTCAACAGGTTAGTTGCCTATGTTCTTCTTGGAATTGTTTTAACCTTTGGTCATGTTTTTCTTGGGATTCTTTTACCCTTTTCCCATTAGTTCAGCCTTTGCTCTCAAGCCTTTGCTGACATTTCCAGTATCTCGGTAGCCTGGAAAAGTGTTGTCTTGATTGATCACATCATTATTCCCTTCCAAGGGTTGTTTTCCTCAAGTCTCAGTTTGGCTGGTTTTCTGCTAGTTGATTGTCAGAGGGCAGCAGGTGTTTTGTAAGAGCAAGTACACAATGCCATAGCTTGCTTCTCTTTGGATTTGGCCTGTCTAGAAAATGGAATGACTGAACATCTCTGAGAGGCTTTTCTCTCGCCATTAGGTTTCACTGGAAGGAGGGCAGATGCAAATAGTCTACCTAAAGTCTTGGCACAGAAGAAAGTAGTGGTTTGCTGCTGCATAGAGCTAGAAGCTTACAAAAGGAAGGCCTTGGGCTGAGGCCCATTACTTTGGCTAAGTAGAAAAGGACTGTGGCAAGGTGAGGCAGCTGACTTCGAGGTAGATCAACAAGTTCTAGAAGCGTCGTGTGTTCACAGCGTGGTGCATGGTGGTTGGTTGAATTGTGTTTGTTATGGCTTAAAGCTATGGAAATGAGAAAGGCCTGAGTGTTTCAAAAGCCTGGTTTTTGCAAGAAAGCAGCTCTCCTTTGCATCTGCCTGGGGACTCTGCATCACCACGGACCCTCATTGCCACTTTGCCAAGGAGACGATCAGTAGGAATGTTGCAGAGCTGCTGTGTGCATCTGAATGGAATGGCAGAGAACGAAGCGCTGGACGTTTCTGGCTTTAGTACAATGCTGCTGCATTGGTGCCAGTTTAGTTGGTTTTCCATCAGTGGCCTTTCTGTCTAGAAGTACACTGCCCAGAGTATTGGATGCCTTTTCCTTCCTGTTGTTTTCATACCTTCCTTCAGTTGAAAGGATGATACAACCTTGACATTTTGAAGATCCCTGTTAGGAAGCACTATGCCAGAGGAGTCATCGCTCCCTTTTCTTCTGCCTCCTTTGTCATTTTCAGAGACTCATTTCAAATTTCTGCTCATGTCAAGAAGAATACTGAGACTACTTAGCAGGGTTGACGCTCTCAGCCGCTTTCCTCTTTCCTACTGCTTCATACTGGATGTGACTTCAAGGCCTCGTTTTGTCATCTGCATTTTGCCGTCATCCAAAGCTAAATATTCCAGGCCTGTGAACACAAAAAGAACTCTTAGTCTTTTGCAAGAACTACCCCTAGGAGGATTTGTGTTCACTTTGATCTCTTCAGTGTTTCAGAAAAAAGGAGATTGTACTCTCTTCTTGTGTACTCTCTTCTTGTGCTCTCATTTCCCTCTCTCTGCCTTGCATGCCCCAGTTAATCTACTGCTGTGACTCATTTGGCATCATCTCACGGTGCAAATTCTGCATAGTTTCAAGTCCTTACAAATGCCAGTTGCCAAGGAGCCTATCTAAGCATTCAAGGGGCAAAGAATTGTAGGGCTGGCAAGTTCAGGTGCTGAAACTGTAAGTCATGCCATATCAAAGTGACAGAGCAAATCAATTGATCTAGGACTTTCAGGTGGGCACCTCTGAGAATAGCAGCTTGTCAGCAATGACACAGCCATCTTCCTAGCTGTATTCCAGAGAGAGGAAAGGGACACCTTCAATGGTTAATATGTTTGGCATGAGAAAACAGCAAGAAATGTACCGCAAAATACTTGAGTCAGATCAAGTGCGTTTCTCTAGTGAGAATTTTGCACTTGTTCTTTCTTGTCTGTGCCTTTACTTTTCACAGAAGACAGGGGAGCATTTCATTAGTACTGTTCTTTTGTTTTCTTTTGTTGGCCTCCCTCTTTCCACCTGCAATTAACAAATTTGCCTTTCTTTCCTGGCTTCTCTTTCTTTACTTCTACAAGTTGACATGAGGTCATCCAACCTTATCATCAATGTTCTCAGACAGTGGAGAGAAGTAGAAGGTACAGCTAAATGGATAAAAGAAACCCACAAAAATAGACAGGTTTTGACAGTCTTCTGTGAGAACATTAGGACACAAGATGTCTTTGAACTGAGTAATGCTCTATTGATTTAACTTTTAGTCCACTGGTTACTATTATTACACGTGTTTGGCCTTTAGTACAGAGCCTTGGAACTAATCCAGGCCAATACTTGGCTAATTTTGTTTTCTTTCTAGTGAGGACTTTGTTTCTTAAGGAATAGTCCAGAGAAAGAGCGTCCACGGTACAGTTACAGGTCATAAATTCTGGTACAGTTTGTGCTGGTAATAGGTCTAGGAAAGAAAGGTTTGACATCTTTTTTGACTTTCAAATGGAACCATGATTTGAAAAACCTAAGAGTTGCGGCTCCCCCCCACCCCACAGCCCAAGTACTTCTCTTTGCAATATTACTCAGGGATTACACATCAAAGCCCACCCTGTAAAATACGTTGCAGATACTTTGCAAGAAGTGCAGCTTAGCAGCTAGAGATGATAACGTGGCTTAAATAACATGGTCTAAATATGTCTGTCTACGCAGACATACTCAACAAAGGTTACGATGGCTTAGCTCCTGTGCTCAAGTGAACGTGCATTTTAGAACTTCCCAAGAAGGTGAATTCAACCTCCTTCATTGCTCTCTGCTGGAGTCCCAAGAGAATTTCAGTCTGCTTTTTGTCATTTACAGCTGTCACTGCTTAGCTCTTGAACATGAGACTCCCTCGTGACTGATGAAAGTTGTCTAGTTAAGAGTGGGTGAAAGACATGGTCTTGCTCTAGAAGGAGATGAGAAGGTTTCTGCAGTCTTTGTCGTCTCTACTGCTTGTGATTTCTAGACAAAACCAGCGGGAAGTTTTCTGAAGGCAGTCCAGAAGCTGGCAATATGGACAGCTTACAGCCCAACACTTGCTGCAGTGCAACCATGGTGACACCAGAAAGGACTTCAAACAATTCAAAGGGCAAACAAAGCAGTTGGAAGGAAAAGAACATGAACCATTATTCCATTTTTCTCATCTATCTTTCTTTAAATCATCATTTTCGTGCAGTTTGGCGGCTTGCGTTGGTATCCCACCAAAGGAATCTGAGACAGAGTAAGCTTTTGAATGGAGTAGAAGTGAGAAACGCAGGCCAAGTTGCCTTTTTTGCCATCAAATACCAGTTAGGCTTGAACTACCCTTTGCTTAAGGTGCTTAGCTTACACTAAGAATTGATGAGCACATTTTGATGGGAGCAAATTTTACTGTCATGATGACTGAGTAAATTTTGCTGTCACTCAGAATTTTACTGTCGTCTGAATAGCAATGTTTGTGTCCAAATAGTATTTTGTCTCCCGTATCTGCAGCAGGTAAGCCTTTTGCTGTCAGCAGTGTTGCTTAACCTTTCATGTCATATCCCTCTTCACATCCATCTTCTGCTTAAGGCTTATTAATCTACTTTAGAATTGGCAGGTGGAATAAGACTACTTTTCCTTTTTGAAAGCTCATGTCATTTGACCTACTTACAGCAAATAATTCATTAATTGCAAGTCCCCAGCTAGCATCTTTTCGGCATATTCTAACCTTCTAAAGAGTAACAAAAGCACTCTCCAATACTTGACTTTCATATCACAGTGGGAACGCTGGTCCTGTTTGCAAGAAACAATCATGGGTATGGTAAAACAAAAGGAGGGCTTAGAGTTTTCTCTGTTAACCTATAGTGAGCTTGGATTTTGCAATATGCATGAAGTTAATTAACACTGTTATATAAAGTGGCGGATTTAATCAATAAATTGGAGTCAATGCTGATAAACGACAAGGTGGGTTGGCTTCCCTTCGCTTTCAACACAGTGCCAATTCGGGCTGCTTTGATAGGACTAAGTGGCTGCTGCAATCTGCCATCCAGAAGCGGGGCAGGTGAGTTTTGTTTGCAAGGGAAAAGGGCCATGGTTTGTGTTTGGGGGCCTGTGACTGAGAGTGCCGGCTGGCTCCTGAAATTCTTTGATATGCAGGATGATTCCCAGACGCAAGGTAGAAACGATGCCAAGTCGGGCTGGATTGAAATTACCCAGGGACTCCTGCAATCTGCCATCGAGAAGCGGGGCAGGTGAGTGTTGTTTGCCAGGGAAAAGGGCCGTGGATTGTGTTTGGGGGCCTGTGGCTGGGAGAGGCCGGCTGGCTCCTGAAAATCCACGATACGCAGGATGTTTCTCAGACCCAAGGTAGCAACATTGCCAAGCCGGGCTGGTTTGATAGTACCAAGTTGCTCCTGCAATCTGCCATCCAGAAGCAGGGCAGGTGACTTTTCTTTGCCAGGGAAAAGGGCCGAGGTTTGTGTTTGCGGGCCTGTGGCCAAGAGTGTCTTGCTGGCTCCTGAAAATCCATGATACGCAGGATGGTTCCCAGACCCAAGGTGGCACCAGTGCCAAGTCGGGCTGGTTTGATATTACCAAGTGGCTCCTGCAATCTGCCATGCAGAAGCGGGGCAGGTGAGTTTTTTTGGCCAGGTAAGAGGGCCGAGGTCTGTGTTTAAGGGCCTGTGGCTGGGAGTGGCCGGCTGGCTCCTGAAAATCCACGATACGCAGGATGGTTCCCAGACCCAAGGTGGCACCAGTGCCACGTCGGGCTGGTTTGATAGTACCAAGTGGCTCCTGCAATCTGCCATGATCACATGAAGAAATACTTTCTGGCGTCCGTACTGGGCCATATGCTCTTTCTTCTCTCAACTTCTCCATCACCTCTCATCTGTTTCACATGCGCTATCTTCAAGGTCCACAGGCTACTTTTCACAGCATCTTCAGGCCTGATGCAGTAAGAATGATGAATAGAACAGAGTTGGGTCTATTTTGCAGTTTGGATAAAATGCTTTCTGCACACAAATCCAAGGAGAAGGTGCTGCCCCGATGCCCAGAAAAACTTTCACTCCTGCTAGTGTTCTACGTCAACCACAACTTAGTCTGAAAGAAAAGCTTTTTCTCTGAGAGCATCTGAGAGGTTTGCATGAAGCACTGATATCTGACATATGCAATTTTGAATAGGAGAGGAAAAAGAAAACGGCAAGAAGTTTTTAATTTTACTGGTTTCAATTTTAATTTCCGTGCACTTTTTCACAACTTGTCAGCTCAAATGCCCATCAACATCTTTTAGTCATCTGTAAGTCAGTATTCATATAAAATGTGCTTGAAATCAAAAGAATTTCAAATTTGCACTCCAAGTCTCTATGCCTAGATTTATGATCTCCTAAGATTTCATATTAGATGAAAGGAAGGCCTTCTTTACTGTGGGAGTGCTGGAACACTGGAACGGGTTGCCCAGAGAAGTTGTGGGTGTCCCATCCCTGAAAGTATTGGACGGGGCTTGGAGCAGCAACAAAGGAGAAGCTTGATGGTAGAGAAACAAAGTTGGACTATAGAAGAAACTGAGATTGAAGTATAGGAGCAAGTTTTCTCTCAGCTCTTGGGCTAAATTCAAAGTTGTACAAAATGACATTTATCTGTGATTTTCACTACTGTAACAGAAAGGTTCATGAAAACTGTACAGAAGATAGCAAATTTTAAAAGAGATAAGAATTACAGCATAAAATCCATGGGACGGGTTACAACATGAGACACTCTCTAAGAGAAAATCTCTGTGTTTCAGCACTTCATCATGGTAAGATTTCACAAAGTGCCAAAGAAGGCGGCAAAATATCATTCGGGACATTATTTACTGGAGTTCAGCCTGGCCATTAGTAGGAACTGGGTTTGACCACATCATGTAGATATACCACACACACTTTCCCTTCACTGAAAAATTACTGTTTACAACGAAGAAGCAATTGACGATCAAAATTGATTGAAAGCATCTTAAACATGTCAAGTATTTCATTGTAGATGATCTGTGATCCAAATGCTTCTTCCACCTTCGAGAGGGACAGAACAATTCTTCCATATCATGATGGTTTAAAATTGTATCAACCAATGTTTTCTGCTGAAAAGATATCATCTATTTTTTTCTATTTTTGGAAGAAAATATTCCTAGACATACAACAGGTGAGAACTAAGTAATTTTAAAGAAGCAAATGACATGAAAATATTCTGTAAATAGAATGAAATGAAAAGCTGTGTTTTAAATAGGAGCTAAATATGAAACAGAATTTCTGTACCAGGCATTTGAATTACTGCACCAGCTCTTTTGCCCATCAAGAGAGGCATTGAGCATTTCCGTCTTTTCCAAGGTGCTCATGATCTGCTATGCTGATCTCTGTGTGTGCCTAGGTGTGTGTGGAAGGGGGGGCATGTGAAGGGGAGTGTGTATGTTTGCTTTACAATTGTTGTGGCAGATTCATGCCTCAGCTCCACATTTTGTTTTAGAAAGGTCACACAGAGTGGATATGAAGTTTACTATCAACAAGAGATCAATTCCCAAATCATCCATTTGACTCTACCTTATAAATCATGTGCTTTGTTGCATATTTTATCAAATCTACTTTCAAGCCAGATGGAGGAAGGAGGATGTGGGAATCCCTCCACCATCTTGCAACTTTTATGCAAGTAGGTTTTCAAGAAAATCATCATTTCTCTTGGAAATATGTCTGGAACAGGCATGATGGTAGTGTCAACCTGTTGGAGATTTTGTTGCTGGAAGAAGTTGTACAAAAGGATTGGTTTTTACATTGACCGGTTACTGAATCAAGCGCAGGAATACATTGGAAATTCAACTGGGGCTTCCTTTTCCCAGCAGACCACTTCTAGAACGAGCTTGTACAATGAAGCTGACGCTTCTGCTCTCTTTTTGTTTCTTTCCTATTTTTCTTGGCTTCTTTGCCACTCTCTAGACAATTTGTGAACTCTTTTCCCAACTCAAATGGTTTCAATAGTCTGATTGTGAGCATACATTTTTACAAGGAATTTTTAAAATCTTTCCTCGAGTTAAGAAAGAAAAGGACTTAGGTCTTTTTCTTCCCTTATAATATTGCAATGAAATTGATAAATAAAGACCAACTCTTTCTTTTTGTTTTTAACCCAAGTAGATAATTCCCATCCATTCATCCATTTGGTGGACCAATAGTTGCCATGCTGATGGAAGTTGTCACTTCTTAACAATAGACATTCTGTGACTATGTTGACAGCACTTTGGGTGAAGATCCTAACTGGTCTTGGATACACATAGGGAGAAATTTGCTCAGCCAGTGTCAGTCTTAAGCATGCGTATCAGAAGATCTTTCTAGAGCTGGGAATTTTCCCATGAAAGGGATTCAGTTAGGGAAGAGACACTCGTCCCAGAGTTTTGCATTCTTCTTGAACACTGCTTAAGGAACTTAGATGCCGTGTCCATTTGGATCTCTGTCTTCACAGAACTTTGTCATGCAAGTGCTTGAAATGCATCTTGAAGAGAATTCACTAGCACAGAATGAATGAGAGTGGAAGGGCTTGGTGGGGCTAACCAGGCCCAATCCCCCTGCCTAAACCAGGATACCTAGAGCCTCTTGCCCAGGAGTCTATCTGGGTGTACTTTGAATGTCTTCAAAGATCCAGGCTCCACAATCTTTCTGGGCAGTCTGTGCCGTGGTTCAGTCACCCTCACAGTAAAGAATCATTTGCTGATGGTCAATGGCAATCTCCTGTATTTCAGAGAGTGCCCACTGCCTCTTGTTTTTTCACTCAGCATCACTGAAAAGACACTGGTTCCCTCCCCTTTGCACTATTGCTTCCATATGGATGCGTGCTGCCATGTAGAGATATGTCAAAAACCTCCCTGAAGCCCAGGCAGATAATATTCCCTTCATCTACCAGTCAAGTTGATTCATCAGAGGAGTTTAAAGTGATGTTCCAGCATGAAATTCCCCTGAAAAATCATGCTAACTACATGATTTTGTCGTCTTGCATGTGCCGGGCAAGGTTTTCCAGGAAGAGCTGCTTCATTAACTTCCTGGGGATAAAAAGGAGGCTGCCTGGTTTGTACTATTCCGAGTCCTCCTAATTGCCTTTTTTAGAGATGGGTGTCATTTGCTCTCATCCAGTCTTTAGCCTCTCTAGTCGTCTACATCTTAGCAAAAAGCTTTCCCACTACATGTTCATGTGATTGGAAAAGTCAGGAAAGTGGTAAGGTACTGTTTTCTATCAGTTGGCAAGCTGCGCACACAATCCCAGTGTTGTACAGCTTCCTTCTTCACCTTTCCGATGCTGCCGCTCTCTCCGGCTCCCGGAGCCGAAGAAGCGGCTTCTTCGCACAAAGACGATTGTACCGCTCACAGTGCTCTCTTAGCGCAGCTTCTGCCGAAAGACGCCCGGGAGCGGCGCTTAGCTCCGGAGAGCATCGTACCTTCGTCTTTAGCGTCTTTTGTGGTCTACATCCTAGCAGAAAGCTTTTCCACTCTGTCTGGCAAGGAAAACATGCGCCAGCGCAGAAAACATCTCCCATCGTGTTCTGGACGTTGCACGGAGGTCTGCCAAGTGTTTGCATAAAGAAATGAAAAGTTGTCCAAAATAACTTCCTATCGAATGTTCATGTGATTGGAAAAGTCAGGAAAGTGGTAAGGTACTGTTTTCTATCAGTTGGCAAGCTGCGCACACAATCCCAGTGTTGTACAGCTTCCTTCTTCACCTTTCCGATGCTGCCGCTCTCTCCGGCTCCCGGAGCCGAAGAAGCGGCTTCTTCGCGCAAAGACGATTGTACCGCTCACAGTGCTCTCTTAGCGCGGCTTCTGCCGAAAGAAGCCCGGGAGCGGCGCTTAGCTCCGGAGAGCATCGTACCTTCGTCTTTAGCGTCTTTTGTGGTCTACATCCTAGCAGAAAGCTTTTCCACTCTGTCTGGCAAGGAAAACCTGCGCCAGCACAGAAAACATCTCCCATCGTGTTCTGGACGTTGCACGGAGGTCTGCCAAGTGTTTGCATAAAGAAATGAAAAGTTGTCCAAAATAACTTCCTATCGAATGTTCATGTGATTGGAAACGTCAGGAAAGTGTAAGGTACTGTTTTCTATCAGTTGGCAAGCTGCGCACACAATCCCAGTGTTGTACAGCTTCCTTCTTCACCTTTCCGATGCTGCCGCTCTCTCCGGCTCCCGGAGCCGAAGAAGCGGCTTCTTCGCGCAAAGACGATTGTACCGCTCACAGTGCTCTCTTAGCGCGGCTTCTGCCGAAAGAAGCCCGGGAGCGGCGCTTAGCTCCGGAGAGCATCGTACCTTCGTCTTTAGCGTCTTTTGTGGTCTACATCCTAGCAGAAAGCTTTTCCACTCTGTCTGGCAAGGAAAACATGCGCCAGCACAGAAAACATCTCCCTTCGTGTTCTGGACGTTGTACGGAGGTCTGCCAAGTGTTTGACAAGAAGAGAGGAAAAGTTGTCCAAAACAGCTTCCAATCGAATATTCATGTGATTGGAAAAGTCAGGAAAGTGGTAAGGTACTGTTTTCTATCAGTTGGCAAGCTGCGCACACAATCTCAGTGTTGTACAGCTTCCTTCTTCAATTTTCCGATGCTGCCGCTCTCTCCGGCTCCCGGAGCCGAAGAAGCGGCTTCTTCGCGCAAAGACGATTGTACCGCTCACAGTGCTCTCTTAGCGCCGCTTCTGCCGAAAGAAGCCCGGGAGAGGCGCTTAGCTCCGGAGAGCATCGTCCCTTCATCTTTAGCGTCTTTTGTGGTCTACATCCTAGCAGAAAGCTTTTCCACTCTGTCTGGCAAGGAAAACATGCGCCAGCGCAGAAAACATCTCCCATCGTGTTCTGGACGTTGTACGGAGGTCTGCCAAGTGTTTGACAAGAAGAGAAGAAAAGTTGTCCAAAACAGCTTCCAATCGAATATTCATGTGATTGGAAAAGTCAGGAAAGTGGTAAGGTACTGTTTTCTATCAGTTGGCAAGCTGCGCACACAATCCCAGTGTTGTACAGCTTCCTTCTTCACCTTTCCGATGCTGCCGCTCTCTCCGGCTCCCTGAGCCGAAGAAGCGGCTTCTTCGCGCAAAGACGATTGTACCGCTCACAGTGCTCTCTTAGCGCGGCTTCTGCCGAAAGAAGCCCGGGAGCGGCGCTTAACTCCGGAGAGCATCCTCCCTTCGTCTTAAGAGTCTTTTGTGGTCTACATCCTAGCAGAAAGCTTTTCCACTCTGTCTGGCAAGGAAAACCTGCGCCAGCACAGAAAACATCTCCCATCGTGTTCTGGACGTTGCACGGAGGTCTGCCAAGTGTTTGAAAGAAACAAAGAAAAGTTGTCCAAAACAGCTTCCAATCGAATATTCATGTGATTGGAAACGTCAGGAAAGTGTAAGGTACTGTTTTCTATCAGTTGGCAAGCTGCGCACACAATCCCAGTGTTGTACAGCTTCCTTCTTCACCTTTCCGATGCTGCCGCTCTCTCCGGCTCCCGGAGCCGAAGAAGCGGCTTCTTCGCGCAAAGACGATTGTACCGCTCACAGTGCTCTCTTAGCGCCGCTTCTGCCGAAAGAAGCCCGGGAGCGGCGCTTAGCTCCGGAGAGCATCGTACCTTCGTCTTTAGCGTCTTTTGTGGTCTACATCCTAGCAGAAAGCTTTTCCACTCTGTCTGGCAAGAAAAACCTGCGCCAGCACAGAAAACATCTCCCATCGTGTTCTGGACGTTGTACGGAGGTCTGCCAAGTGTTTGAAAGAAACGAAGAAAAGTTGTCCAAAACAGCTTCCAATCGAATATTCATGTTATTGGAAACGTCAGGAAAGTGTAAGGTACTGTTTTCTATCAGTTGGCAAGCTGCGCACACAATCCCAGTGTTGTACAGCTTCCTTCTTCACCTTTCCGATGCTGCCGCTCTCTCCGGCTCCCGGAGCCGAAGAAGCGGCTTCTTCGCGCAAAGACGATTGTACCGCTCACAGTGCTCTCTTAGCGCGGCTTCTGCCGAAAGAAGCCCGGGAGCGGCGCTTAGCTCCGGAGAGCATCGTACCTTCGTCTTTAGCGTCTTTTGTGGTCTACATCCTAGCAGAAAGCTTTTCCACTCTGTCTGGCAAGGAAAACCTGCGCCAGCACAGAAAACATCTCCCATCGTGTTCTGGACGTTGCACGGAGGTCTGCCAAGTGTTTGAAAGAAACAAAGAAAAGTTGTCCAAAACAGCTTCCAATCGAATATTCATGTGATTGGAAACGTCAGGAAAGTGTAAGGTACTGTTTTCTATCAGTTGGCAAGCTGCGCACACAATCCCAGTGTTGTACAGCTTCCTTCTTCACCTTTCCGATGCTGCCGCTCTCTCCGGCTCCCGGAGCCGAAGAAGCGGCTTCTTCGCGCAAAGACGATTGTACCGCTCACAGTGCTCTCTTAGCGCCGCTTCTGCCGAAAGAAGCCCGGGAGCGGCGCTTAGCTCCGGAGAGCATCGTACCTTCGTCTTTAGCGTCTTTTGTGGTCTACATCCTAGCAGAAAGCTTTTCCACTCTGTCTGGCAAGGAAAACATGCGCCAGCACAGAAAACATCTCCCTTCGTGTTCTGGACGTTGTACGGAGGTCTGCCAAGTGTTTGACAAGAAGAGAGGAAAAGTTGTCCAAAACAGCTTCCAATCGAATATTCATGTGATTGGAAAAGTCAGGAAAGTGGTAAGGTACTGTTTTCTATCAGTTGGCAAGCTGCGCACACAATCTCAGTGTTGTACAGCTTCCTTCTTCAATTTTCCGATGCTGCCGCTCTCTCCGGCTCCCGGAGCCGAAGAAGCGGCTTCTTCGCGCAAAGACGATTGTACCGCTCACAGTGCTCTCTTAGCGCCGCTTCTGCCGAAAGAAGCCCGGGAGAGGCGCTTAGCTCCGGAGAGCATCGTACCTTCCACTTTAGCGTCTTTTGTGGTCTACATCCTAGCAGAAAGCTTTTCCACTCTGTCTGGCAAGGAAAACCTGCGCCAGCACAGAAAACATCTCCCATCGTGTTCTGGACGTTGTACGGAGGTCTGCCAAGTGTTTGACAAGAAGAGAAGAAAAGTTGTCCAAAACAGCTTCCAATCGAATATTCATGTGATTGGAAAAGTCAGGAAAGTGGTAAGGTACTGTTTTCTATCAGTTGGCAAGCTGCGCACACAATCCCAGTGTTGTACAGCTTCCTTCTTCACCTTTCCGATGCTGCCGCTCTCTCCGGCTCCCTGAGCCGAAGAAGCGGCTTCTTCGCGCAAAGACGATTGTACCGCTCACAGTGCTCTCTTAGCGCGGCTTCTGCCGAAAGAAGCCCGGGAGCGGCGCTTAACTCCGGAGAGCATCGTCCCTTCGTCTTAAGAGTCTTTTGTGGTCTACATCCTAGCAGAAAGCTTTTCCACTCTGTCTGGCAAGGAAAACCTGCGCCAGCACAGAAAACATCTCCCATCGTGTTCTGGACGTTGTACGGAGGTCTGCCAAGTGTTTGAAAGAAACAAAGAAAAGTTGTCCAAAACAGCTTCCAATCGAATATTCATGTGATTGGAAACGTCAGGAAAGTGTAAGGTACTGTTTTCTATCAGTTGGCAAGCTGCGCACACAATCCCAGTGTTGTACAGCTTCCTTCTTCACCTTTCCGATGCTGCCGCTCTCTCCGGCTCCTGGAGCCGAAGAAGCGGCTTCTTCGCGCAAAGACGATTGTACCGCTCACAGTGCTCTCTTAGCGCCGCTTCTGCCGAAAGAAGCCCGGGAGCGGCGCTTAGCTCCGGAGAGCATCGTACCTTCGTCTTTAGCGTCTTTTGTGGTCTACATCCTAGCAGAAAGCTTTTCCACTCTGTCTGGCAAGAAAAACCTGCGCCAGCACAGAAAACATCTCCCATCGTGTTCTGGACGTTGTACGGAGGTCTGCCAAGTGTTTGAAAGAAACGAAGAAAAGTTGTCCAAAACAGCTTCCAATCGAATATTCATGTTATTGGAAACGTCAGGAAAGTGTAAGGTACTGTTTTCTATCAGTTGGCAAGCTGCGCACACAATCCCAGTGTTGTACAGCTTCCTTCTTCACCTTTCCGATGCTGCCGCTCTCTCCGGCTCCCGGAGCCGAAGAAGCGGCTTCTTCGCGCAAAGACGATTGTACCGCTCACAGTGCTCTCTTAGCGCGGCTTCTGCCGAAAGAAGCCCGGGAGCGGCGCTTAGCTCCGGAGAGCATCGTACCTTCGTCTTTAGCGTCTTTTGTGGTCTACATCCTAGCAGAAAGCTTTTCCACTCAGTCTGGCAAGGAAAACCTGCGCCAGCACAGAAAACATCTCCCATCGTGTTCTGGACGTTGTACGGAGGTCTGCCAAGTGTTTGACAAGAAGAGAAGAAAAGTTGTCCAAAACAGCTTCCAATCGAATATTCATGTGATTGGAAAAGTCAGGAAAGTGGTAAGGTACTGTTTTCTATCAGTTGGCAAGCTGCGCACACAATCCCAGTGTTGTACAGCTTCCTTCTTCACCTTTCCGATGCTGCCGCTCTCTCCGGCTCCCTGAGCCGAAGAAGCGGCTTCTTCGCGCAAAGACGATTGTACCGCTCACAGTGCTCTCTTAGCGCCGCTTCTGCCGAAAGAAGCCCGGGAGCGGCGCTTAACTCCGGAGAGCATCGTCCCTTCGTCTTAAGAGTCTTTTGTGGTCTACATCCTAGCAGAAAGCTTTTCCACTCTGTCTGGCAAGGAAAACCTGCGCCAGCACAGAAAACATCTCCCATCGTGTTCTGGACGTTGCACGGGGGTCTGCCAAGTGTTTGCATAAAGAAATGAAAAGTTTTCCAAAATAACTTCCTATCGAATGTTCATGTGATTGGAAAAGTCAGGAAAGTGGTAAGGTACTGTTTTCTATCAGTTGGCAAGCTGCGCACACAATCCCAGTGTTGTACAGCTTCCTTCTTCACCTTTCCGATGCTGCCGCTCTCTCCGGCTCCCGGAGCCGAAGAAGCGGCTTCTTCGCGCAAAGACGATTGTACCGCTCACAGTGCTCTCTTAGCGCGGCTTCTGCCGAAAGAAGCCCGGGAGCGGTGCTTAACTCCGGAGAGCATCGTCCCTTCGTCTTTAGCGTCTTTTGTGGTCTACATCCTAGCAGAAAGCTTTTCCACTCTGTCTGGCAAGGAAAACCTGCGCCAGCACAGAAAACATCTCCCATCGTGTTCTGGACGTTGTACGGAGGTCTGCCAAGTGTTTGAAAGAAACAAAGAAAAGTTGTCCAAAACAGCTTCCAATCGAATATTCATGTGATTGGAAACGTCAGGAAAGCTTAAGGTGCTGTTTTCTATCAGTTGGCAAGCTGCGCACACAATCCCAGTGTTGTACAGCTTCCTTCTTCACCTTTGCGATGCTGCCGCTCTCTCCGGCTCCCGGAGCCGAAGAAGCGGCTTCTTCGCGCAAAGACGATTGTACCGCTCACAGTGCTCTCTTAGCGCCGCTTCTGCCGAAAGAAGCCCGGGAGCGGTGCTTAGCTCCGGAGAGCCTCGTACCTTCCACTTTAGCGTCTTTTGTGGTCTACATCCTAGCAGAAAGCTTTTCCACTCTGTCTGGCAAGGAAAACCTGCGGGAGCACAGAAAACATCTCCCATCGTGTTCTGTACGTTGCACGGAGGTCTGCCAAGTGTTTGGCATGAAAGAAAGAAAAGTTGTCCAAAACAGTTTCCAATCGAATATTCATGTGATTGGAAAAGTCAGGAAAGTGGTAAGGTACTGTTTTCTATCAGTTGGCAAGCTGCGCACACAATCCCAGTGTTGTACAGCTTCCTCCTTCACCTTTCCGATGCTGCCGCTCTCTCCGGCTCCCGGAGCCGAAGAAGCGGCTTCTTCGCGCAAAGACGATTGTACCGCTCACAGTGCTCTCTTAGCGCCGCTTCTGCCGAAAGAAGCCCGGGAGCGGCGCTTAGCTCCGGAGAGCATCGTACCTTCGTCTTTAGCGTCTTTTGTAGTCTACATCCTAGCAGAAAGCTTTTCCACTCAGTCTGGCAAGGAAAACCTGCGCCAGCACAGAAAACATCTCCCATCGTGTTCTGTACGTTGCACGGAGGTCTGCCAAGTGTTTGAAAGAAACAAAGAAAAGTTGTCCAAAACAGCTTCCAATCGAATATTCATGTGATTGGAAAAGTCAGGAAAGTGGTAAGGTACTGTTTTCTATCAGTTGGCAAGCTGCGCACACAATCCCAGTGTTGTACAGCTTCCTTCTTCACCTTTCCGATGCTGCCGCTCTCTCCGGCTCCCGGAGCCGAAGAAGCGGCTTCTTCGCGCAAAGACGATTGTACCGCTCACAGTGCTCTCTTAGCGCGGCTTCTGCCGAAAGAAGCCCGGGAGCGGCGCTTAGCTCCGGAGAGCATCGTCCCTTCGTCTTTAGTGTCTTTTGTGGTCTACATCCTAGCAGAAAGCTTTTCCACTCTGTCTGGCAAGGAAAACATGCGCCAGCACAGAAAACATCTCCCTTCGTGTTCTGGACGTTGTACGGAGGTCTGCCAAGTGTTTGACAAGAAGAGAGGAAAAGTTGTCCAAAACAGCTTCCAATCGAATATTCATGTGATTGGAAAAGTCAGGAAAGTGGTAAGGTACTGTTTTCTATCAGTTGGCAAGCTGCGCACACAATCTCAGTGTTGTACAGCTTCCTTCTTCAATTTTCCGATGCTGCCGCTCTCTCCGGCTCCCGGAGCCGAAGAAGCGGCTTCTTCGCGCAAAGACGATTGTACCGCTCACAGTGCTCTCTTAGCGCCGCTTCTGCCGAAAGAAGCCCGGGAGAGGCGCTCAGCTCCGGAGAGCATCGTACCTTCCACTTTAGCGTCTTTTGTGGTCTACATCCTAGCAGAAAGCTTTTCCACTCTGTCTGGCAAGGAAAACATGCGCCAGCACAGAAAACATCTCCCATCGTGTTCTGGACGTTGTACGGAGGTCTGCCAAGTGTTTGACAAGAAGAGAAGAAAAGTTGTCCAAAACAGCTTCCAATCGAATATTCATGTGATTGGAAAAGTCAGGAAAGTGGTAAGGTACTGTTTTCTATCAGTTGGCAAGCTGCGCACACAATCCCAGTGTTGTACAGCTTCCTTCTTCACCTTTCCGATGCTGCCGCTCTCTCCGGCTCCCTGAGCCGAAGAAGCGGCTTCTTCGCGCAAAGACGATTGTACCGCTCACAGTGCTCTCTTAGCGCGGCTTCTGCCGAAAGAAGCCCGGGAGCGGCGCTTAACTCCGGAGAGCATCGTCCCTTCGTCTTAAGAGTCTTTTGTGGTCTACATCCTAGCAGAAAGCTTTTCCACTCTGTCTGGCAAGGAAAACCTGCGCCAGCACAGAAAACATCTCCCATCGTGTTCTGGACGTTGTACGGAGGTCTGCCAAGTGTTTGAAAGAAACAAAGAAAAGTTGTCCAAAACAGCTTCCAATCGAATATTCATGTGATTGGAAACGTCAGGAAAGTGTAAGGTACTGTTTTCTATCAGTTGGCAAGCTGCGCACACAATCCCAGTGTTGTACAGCTTCCTTCTTCACCTTTCCGATGCTGCCGCTCTCTCCGGCTCCCGGAGCCGAAGAAGCGGCTTCTTCGCGCAAAGACGATTGTACCGCTCACAGTGCTCTCTTAGCGCGGCTTCTGCCGAAAGAAGCCCGGGAGCGGCGCTTAGCTCCGGAGAGCATCGTACCTTCGTCTTTAGCGTCTTTTGTGGTCTACATCCTAGCAGAAAGCTTTTCCACTCAGTCTGGCAAGGAAAACCTGCGCCAGCACAGAAAACATCTCCCATCGTGTTCTGGACGTTGTACGGAGGTCTGCCAAGTGTTTGAAAGAAACAAAGAAAAGTTGTCCAAAACAGCTTCCAATCGAATATTCATGTGATTGGAAAAGTCAGGAAAGTGGTAAGGTACTGTTTTCTATCAGTTGGCAAGCTGCGCACACAATCCCAGTGTTGTACAGCTTCCTTCTTCACCTTTCCGATGCTGCCGCTCTCTCCGGCTCCCTGAGCCGAAGAAGCGGCTTCTTCGCGCAAAGACGATTGTACCGCTCACAGTGCTCTCTTAGCGCGGCTTCTGCCGAAAGAAGCCCGGGAGCGGCGCTTAACTCCGGAGAGCATCGTCCCTTCGTCTTTAGCGTCTTTTGTGGTCTACATCCTAGCAGAAAGCTTTTCCACTCTGTCTGGCAAGGAAAACATGCGCCAGCACAGAAAACATCTCCCATCGTGTTCTGGACGTTGGACGGGGGTCTGCCAAGTGTTTGCATAAAGAAATGAAAAGTTTTCCAAAATAACATCCTATCGAATGTTCATGTGATTGGAAAAGTCAGGAAAGTGGTAAGGTTATGTTTTCTATCAGTTGGCAAGCTGCGCACACAATCCCAGTGTTGTACAGCTTCCTTCTTCACCTTTCCGATGCTGCCGCTCTCTCCGGCTCCCGGAGCCGAAGAAGCGGCTTCTTCGCGCAAAGACGATTGTACCGCTCACAGTGCTCTCTTAGCGCGGCTTCTGCCGAAAGAAGCCCGGGAGCGGTGCTTAACTCCGGAGAGCATCGTCCCTTCGTCTTTAGCGTCTTTTGTGGTCTACATCCTAGCAGAAAGCTTTTCCACTCTGTCTGGCAAGGAAAACCTGCGCCAGCACAGAAAACATCTCCCATCGTGTTCTGGACGTTGTACGGAGGTCTGCCAAGTGTTTGAAAGAAACAAAGAAAAGTTGTCCAAAACAGCTTCCAATCGAATATTCATGTGATTGGAAACGTCAGGAAAGCTTAAGGTGCTGTTTTCTATCCGTTGGCAAGCTGCGCACACAATCCCAGTGTTGTACAGCTTCCTTCTTCACCTTTCCGATGCTGCCGCTCTCTCCGGCTCCCGGAGCCGAAGAAGCGGCTTCTTCGCGCAAAGACGATTGTACCGCTCACAGTGCTCTCTTAGCGCCGCTTCTGCCGAAAGAAGCCCGGGAGCGGTGCTTAGCTCCGGAGAGCCTCGTACCTTCGTCTTTAGCGTCTTTTGTGGTCTACATCCTAGCAGAAAGCTTTTCCACTCTGTCTGGCAAGGAAAACCTGCGGGAGCACAGAAAACATCTCCCATCGTGTTCTGGACGTTGCACGGAGGTCTGCCAAGTGTTTGGCATGAAGGAAAGAAAAGTTGTCCAAAATAACTTCCTATCAAATGTTCATGTGATTGGAAAAGTCAGGAAAGTGGTAAGGTACTGTTTTCTATCAGTTGGCAAGCTGCGCACACAATCCCAGTGTTGTACAGCTTCCTCCTTCACCTTTCCGATGCTGCCGCTCTCTCCGGCTCCCGGAGCCGAAGAAGCGGCTTCTTCGCGCAAAGACGATTGTACCGCTCACAGTGCTCTCTTAGCGCCGCTTCTGCCGAAAGAAGCCCGGGAGCGGCGCTTAGCTCCGGAGAGCATCGTACCTTCGTCTTTAGCGTCTTTTGTAGTCTACATCCTAGCAGAAAGCTTTTCCACTCAGTCTGGCAAGGAAAACCTGCGCCAGCACAGAAAACATCTCCCATCGTGTTCTGTACGTTGCACGGAGGTCTGCCAAGTGTTTGAAAGAAACAAAGAAAAGTTGTCCAAAACAGCTTCCAATCGAATATTCATGTGATTGGAAAAGTCAGGAAAGTGGTAAGGTACTGTTTTCTATCAGTTGGCAAGCTGCGCACACAATCCCAGTGTTGTACAGCTTCCTTCTTCACCTTTCCGATGCTGCCGCTCTCTCCGGCTCCCGGAGCCGAAGAAGCGGCTTCTTCGCGCAAAGACGATTGTACCGCTCACAGTGCTCTCTTAGCGCGGCTTCTGCCGAAAGAAGCCCGGGAGCGGCGCTTAGCTCCGGAGAGCATCGTCCCTTCGTCTTTAGCGTCTTTTGTGGTCTACATCCTAGCAGAAAGCTTTTCCACTCTGTCTGGCAAGGAAAACATGCGCCAGCACAGAAAACATCTCCCTTCGTGTTCTGGACGTTGTACGGAGGTCTGCCAAGTGTTTGACAAGAAGAGAGGAAAAGTTGTCCAAAACAGCTTCCAATCGAATATTCATGTGATTGGAAAAGTCAGGAAAGTGGTAAGGTACTGTTTTCTATCAGTTGGCAAGCTGCGCACACAATCTCAGTGTTGTACAGCTTCCTTCTTCAATTTTCCGATGCTGCCGCTCTCTCCGGCTCCCGGAGCCGAAGAAGCGGCTTCTTCGCGCAAAGACGATTGTACCGCTCACAGTGCTCTCTTAGCGCCGCTTCTGCCGAAAGAAGCCCGGGAGAGGCGCTTAGCTCCGGAGAGCATCGTACCTTCCACTTTAGCGTCTTTTGTGGTCTACATCCTAGCAGAAAGCTTTTCCACTCTGTCTGGCAAGGAAAACATGCGCCAGCACAGAAAACATCTCCCATCGTGTTCTGGACGTTGTACGGAGGTCTGCCAAGTGTTTGACAAGAAGAGAAGAAAAGTTGTCCAAAACAGCTTCCAATCGAATATTCATGTGATTGGAAAAGTCAGGAAAGTGGTAAGGTACTGTTTTCTATCAGTTGGCAAGCTGCGCACACAATCCCAGTGTTGTACAGCTTCCTTCTTCACCTTTCCGATGCTGCCGCTCTCTCCGGCTCCCGGAGCCGAAGAAGCGGCTTCTTCGCGCAAAGACGATTGTACCGCTCACAGTGCTCTCTTAGCGCGGCTTCTGCCGAAAGAAGCCCGGGAGCGGCGCTTAACTCCGGAGAGCATCGTCCCTTCGTCTTAAGAGTCTTTTGTGGTCTACATCCTAGCAGAAAGCTTTTCCACTCTGTCTGGCAAGGAAAACCTGCGCCAGCACAGAAAACATCTCCCATCGTGTTCTGGACGTTGTACGGAGGTCTGCCAAGTGTTTGAAAGAAACAAAGAAAAGTTGTCCAAAACAGCTTCCAATCGAATATTCATGTGATTTGAAAAGTCAGGAAAGTGTAAGGTACTGTTTTCTATCAGTTGGCAAGCTGCGCACACAATCCCAGTGTTGTACAGCTTCCTTCTTCACCTTTCCGATGCTGCCGCTCTCTCCGGCTCCCGGAGCCGAAGAAGCGGCTTCTTCGCGCAAAGACGATTGTACCGCTCACAGTGCTCTCTTAGCGCCGCTTCTGCCGAAAGAAGCCCGGGAGCGGCGCTTAGCTCCGGAGAGCATCGTACCTTCGTCTTTAGCGTCTTTTGTGGTCTACATCCTAGCAGAAAGCTTTTCCACTCTGTCTGGCAAGAAAAACCTGCGCCAGCACAGAAAACATCTCCCATCGTGTTCTGGACGTTGTACGGAGGTCTGCCAAGTGTTTGAAAGAAACGAAGAAAAGTTGTCCAAAACAGCTTCCAATCGAATATTCATGTTATTGGAAACGTCAGGAAAGTGTAAGGTACTGTTTTCTATCAGTTGGCAAGCTGCGCACACAATCCCAGTGTTGTACAGCTTCCTTCTTCACCTTTCCGATGCTGCCGCTCTCTCCGGCTCCCGGAGCCGAAGAAGCGGCTTCTTCGCGCAAAGACGATTGTACCGCTCACAGTGCTCTCTTAGCGCCGCTTCTGCCGAAAGAAGCCCGGGAGCGGCGCTTAGCTCCGGAGAGCATCGTACCTTCGTCTTTAGCGTCTTTTGTGGTCTACATCCTAGCAGAAAGCTTTTCCACTCAGTCTGGCAAGGAAAACCTGCGCCAGCACAGAAAACATCTCCCATCGTGTTCTGTACGTTGCACGGAGGTCTGCCAAGTGTTTGAAAGAAACAAAGAAAAGTTGTCCAAAACAGCTTCCAATCGAATATTCATGTGATTGGAAAAGTCAGGAAAGTGGTAAGGTACTGTTTTCTATCAGTTGGCAAGCTGCGCACACAATCCCAGTGTTGTACAGCTTCCTTCTTCACCTTTCCGATGCTGCCGCTCTCTCCGGCTCCCTGAGCCGAAGAAGCGGCTTCTTCGCGCAAAGACGATTGTACCGCTCACAGTGCTCTCTTAGCGCCGCTTCTGCCGAAAGAAGCCCGGGAGCGGCGCTTAACTCCGGAGAGCATCGTCCCTTCGTCTTTAGCGTCTTTTGTGGTCTACATCCTAGCAGAAGGCTTTTCCACTCTGTCTGGCAAGGAAAACCTGCGCCAGCACAGAAAACATCTCCCATCGTGTTCTGGACGTTGTACGGAGGTCTGCCAAGTGTTTGAAAGAAACAAAGAAAAGTTGTCCAAAACAGCTTCCAATCGAATATTCATGTGATTGGAAACGTCAGGAAAGTGTAAGGTACTGTTTTCTATCAGTTGGCAAGCTGCGCACACAATCCCAGTGTTGTACAGCTTCCTTCTTCACCTTTCCGATGCTGCCGCTCTCTCCGGCTCCCGGAGCCGAAGAAGCGGCTTCTTCGCGCAAAGACGATTGTACCGCTCACAGTGCTCTCTTAGCGCCGCTTCTGCCGAAAGAAGCCCGGGAGCGGTGCTTAGCTCCGGAGAGCCTTGTACCTTCGTCTTTAGCGTCTTCTGTGGTCTACATCCTAGCAGAAAGCTTTTCCACTCAGTCTGGCAAGGAAAACCTGCGCCAGCACAGAAAACATCTCCCATCGTGTTCTGGACGTTGTACGGAGGTCTGCCAAGTGTTTGAAAGAAACAAAGAAAAGTTGTCCAAAACAGCTTCCAATCGAATATTCATGTGATTGGAAAAGTCAGGAAAGTGGTAAGGTACTGTTTTCTATCAGTTGGCAAGCTGCGCACACAATCCCAGTGTTGTACAGCTTCCTTCTTCACCTTTCCGATGCTGCCGCTCTCTCCGGCTCCCGGAGCCGAAGAAGCGGCTTCTTCGCGCAAAGACGATTGTACCGCTCACAGTGCTCTCTTAGCGCCGCTTCTGCCGAAAGAAGCCCGGGAGCGGCGCTTAGCTCCGGAGAGCATCGTACCTTCGTCTTTAGCGTCTTTTGTGGTCTACATCCTAGCAGAAAGCTTTTCCACTCTGTCTGGCAAGAAAAACCTGCGCCAGCACAGAAAACATCTCCCATCGTGTTCTGGACGTTGTACGGAGGTCTGCCAAGTGTTTGAAAGAAACAAAGAAAAGTTGTCCAAAACAGCTTCCAATCGAATATTCATGTGATTGGAAACGTCAGAAAGTGTAAGGTACTGTTTTCTATCAGTTGGCAAGCTGCGCACACAATCCCAGTGTTGTACAGCTTCCTTCTTCACCTTTCCGATGCTGCCGCTCTCTCCGGCTCCCGGAGCCGAAGAAGCGGCTTCTTCGCGCAAAGACGATTGTACCGCTCACAGTGCTCTCTTAGCGCCGCTTCTGCCGAAAGAAGCCCGGGAGCGGCGCTTAGCTCCGGAGAGCATCGTACCTTCGTCTTTAGCGTCTTTTGTGGTCTACATCCTAGCAGAAAGCTTTTCCACTCAGTCTGGCAAGGAAAACCTGCGCCAGCACAGAAAACATCTCCCATCGTGTTCTGTACGTTGCACGGAGGTCTGCCAAGTGTTTGAAAGAAACAAAGAAAAGTTGTCCAAAACAGCTTCCAATCGAATATTCATGTGATTGGAAAAGTCAGGAAAGTGGTAAGGTACTGTTTTCTATCAGTTGGCAAGCTGCGCACACAATCCCAGTGTTGTACAGCTTCCTTCTTCACCTTTCCGATGCTGCCGCTCTCTCCGGCTCCCTGAGCCGAAGAAGCGGCTTCTTCGCGCAAAGACGATTGTACCGCTCACAGTGCTCTCTTAGCGCGGCTTCTGCCGAAAGAAGCCCGGGAGCGGCGCTTAACTCCGGAGAGCATCGTCCCTTCGTCTTTAGCGTCTTTTGTGGTCTACATCCTAGCAGAAGGCTTTTCCACTCTGTCTGGCAAGGAAAACCTGCGCCAGCACAGAAAACATCTCCCATCGTGTTCTGGACGTTGTACGGAGGTCTGCCAAGTGTTTGAAAGAAACAAAGAAAAGTTGTCCAAAACAGCTTCCAATCGAATATTCATGTGATTGGAAACGTCAGGAAAGTGTAAGGTACTGTTTTCTATCAGTTGGCAAGCTGCGCACACAATCCCAGTGTTGTACAGCTTCCTTCTTCACCTTTCCGATGCTGCCGCTCTCTCCGGCTCCCGGAGCCGAAGAAGCGGCTTCTTCGCGCAAAGACGATTGTACCGCTCACAGTGCTCTCTTAGCGCCGCTTCTGCCGAAAGAAGCCCGGGAGCGGTGCTTAGCTCCGGAGAGCCTTGTACCTTCGTCTTTAGCGTCTTCTGTGGTCTACATCCTAGCAGAAAGCTTTTCCACTCAGTCTGGCAAGGAAAACCTGCGCCAGCACAGAAAACATCTCCCATCGTGTTCTGGACGTTGTACGGAGGTCTGCCAAGTGTTTGAAAGAAACAAAGAAAAGTTGTCCAAAACAGCTTCCAATCGAATATTCATGTGATTGGAAAAGTCAGGAAAGTGGTAAGGTACTGTTTTCTATCAGTTGGCAAGCTGCGCACACAATCCCAGTGTTGTACAGCTTCCTTCTTCACCTTTCCGATGCTGCCGCTCTCTCCGGCTCCCGGAGCCGAAGAAGCGGCTTCTTCGCGCAAAGACGATTGTACCGCTCACAGTGCTCTCTTAGCGCGGCTTCTGCCGAAAGAAGCCCGGGAGAGGCTTTTAGCTCCGGAGAGCATCGTACTTTCGTCTTTAGCGTCTTTTATGGTCTACATCCTAGCAGAAAGCTTTTCCACTCTGTCTGGCAAGGAAAACATGCGCCAGCGCAGAAAACATCTCCCATCGTGTTCTGGACGTTGCACGGAGGTCTGCCAAGTGTATGCATAAAGAAATGAAAAGTTGTCCAAAATAACTTCCAATCGAATATTCATGTGATTGGAAAAGTCAGGAAAGTGGTAAGGTACTGTTTTCTATCAGTTGGTAAGCTGCGCACAGAATCCCAGTGTTGTACAGATTCCTTCTTCACCTTTCCGATGCTGCCGCTCTCTCCGGCTCCCGGAGCCGAAGAAGCGGCTTCTTCGCGCAAAGACGATTGTACCGCTCACAGTGCTCTCTTAGCGCCGCTTCTGCCGAAAGAAACCCGGGAGCGGTGCTTAGCTCCGGAGAGCATCGTCCCTTCGTCTTTAGCGTCTTTTGTGGTCTACATCCTAGCAGAAAGCTTTTCCACTCTGTCTGGCAAGGAAAACCTGCGCCAGCACAGAAAACATCTCCCATCGTGTTCTGGACGTTGTACGGAGGTCTGCCAAGTGTTTGCATAAAGAAATGAAAAGTTGTCCGAAATAACTTCCTATCGAATGTTCATGTGATTGGAAAAGTCAGGAAAGTGGTAAGGTACTGTTTTCTATCAGTTGGCAAGCTGCGCACACAATCCCAGTGTTGTACAGCTTCCTTCTTCACCTTTCCGATGCTGCCGCTCTCTCCGGCTCCCGGAGCCGAAGAAGCGGCTTCTTCGCGCAAAGACGATTGTACCGCTCACAGTGCTCTCTTAGCGCGGCTTCTGCCGAAAGAAGCCCGGGAGCGGCGCTTAGCTCCGGAGAGCATCGTACCTTCGTCTTTAGCGTCTTTTGTGGTCTACATCCTAGCAGAAAGCTTTTCCACTCAGTCTGGCAAGGAAAACCTGCGCCAGCACAGAAAACATCTCCCATCGTGTTCTGGACGTTGCACGGAGGTGTGCCAAGTGTTTGAAAGACAAAGAAAAGCTGTTTAAAACAGCTTCCAATCGAATATTCATGTGATTGGAAAAGTCAGGAAAGTGGTAAGGTACTGTTTTCTATCAGTTGGCAATCTGCGCACACAATCCCAGTGTTGTACAGCTTCCTTCTTCACCTTTCCGATGCTGCCGCTCTCTCCGGCTCCCGGAGCCGAAGAAGCGGCTTCTTCGCGCAAAGACGATTGTACCGCTCACAGTGCTCTCTTAGCGCCGCTTCTGCCGAAAGAAGCCCGGGAGCGGCGCTTAGCTCCGGAGAGCATCGTACCTTCGTCTTTAGCGTCTTTTGTGGTCTACATCCTAGCAGAAAGCTTTTCCACTCAGTCTGGCAAGGAAAACCTGCGCCAGCACAGAAAACATCTCCCATCGTGTTCTGTACGTTGCACGGAGGTCTGCCAAGTGTTTGAAAGAAACAAAGAAAAGTTGTCCAAAACAGCTTCCAATCGAATATTCATGTGATTGGAAAAGTCAGGAAAGTGGTAAGGTACTGTTTTCTATCAGTTGGCAAGCTGCGCACACAATCCCAGTGTTGTACAGCTTCCTTCTTCACCTTTCCGATGCTGCCGCTCTCTCCGGCTCCCTGAGCCGAAGAAGCGGCTTCTTCGCGCAAAGACGATTGTACCGCTCACAGTGCTCTCTTAGCGCCGCTTCTGCCGAAAGAAGCCCGGGAGCGGCGCTTAACTCCGGAGAGCATCGTCCCTTCGTCTTTAGCGTCTTTTGTGGTCTACATCCTAGCAGAAGGCTTTTCCACTCTGTCTGGCAAGGAAAACCTGCGCCAGCACAGAAAACATCTCCCATCGTGTTCTGGACGTTGTACGGAGGTCTGCCAAGTGTTTGAAAGAAACAAAGAAAAGTTGTCCAAAACAGCTTCCAATCGAATATTCATGTGATTGGAAACGTCAGGAAAGTGTAAGGTACTGTTTTCTATCAGTTGGCAAGCTGCGCACACAATCCCAGTGTTGTACAGCTTCCTTCTTCACCTTTCCGATGCTGCCGCTCTCTCCGGCTCCCGGAGCCGAAGAAGCGGCTTCTTCGCGCAAAGACGATTGTACCGCTCACAGTGCTCTCTTAGCGCCGCTTCTGCCGAAAGAAGCCCGGGAGCGGTGCTTAGCTCCGGAGAGCCTTGTACCTTCGTCTTTAGCGTCTTCTGTGGTCTACATCCTAGCAGAAAGCTTTTCCACTCAGTCTGGCAAGGAAAACCTGCGCCAGCACAGAAAACATCTCCCATCGTGTTCTGGACGTTGTACGGAGGTCTGCCAAGTGTTTGAAAGAAACAAAGAAAAGTTGTCCAAAACAGCTTCCAATCGAATATTCATGTGATTGGAAAAGTCAGGAAAGTGGTAAGGTACTGTTTTCTATCAGTTGGCAAGCTGCGCACACAATCCCAGTGTTGTACAGCTTCCTTCTTCACCTTTCCGATGCTGCCGCTCTCTCCGGCTCCCGGAGCCGAAGAAGCGGCTTCTTCGCGCAAAGACGATTGTACCGCTCACAGTGCTCTCTTAGCGCCGCTTCTGCCGAAAGAAGCCCGGGAGCGGCGCTTAGCTCCGGAGAGCATCGTACCTTCGTCTTTAGCGTCTTTTGTGGTCTACATCCTAGCAGAAAGCTTTTCCACTCTGTCTGGCAAGAAAAACCTGCGCCAGCACAGAAAACATCTCCCATCGTGTTCTGGACGTTGTACGGAGGTCTGCCAAGTGTTTGAAAGAAACAAAGAAAAGTTGTCCAAAACAGCTTCCAATCGAATATTCATGTGATTGGAAACGTCAGAAAGTGTAAGGTACTGTTTTCTATCAGTTGGCAAGCTGCGCACACAATCCCAGTGTTGTACAGCTTCCTTCTTCACCTTTCCGATGCTGCCGCTCTCTCCGGCTCCCGGAGCCGAAGAAGCGGCTTCTTCGCGCAAAGACGATTGTACCGCTCACAGTGCTCTCTTAGCGCCGCTTCTGCCGAAAGAAGCCCGGGAGCGGCGCTTAGCTCCGGAGAGCATCGTACCTTCGTCTTTAGCGTCTTTTGTGGTCTACATCCTAGCAGAAAGCTTTTCCACTCAGTCTGGCAAGGAAAACCTGCGCCAGCACAGAAAACATCTCCCATCGTGTTCTGTACGTTGCACGGAGGTCTGCCAAGTGTTTGAAAGAAACAAAGAAAAGTTGTCCAAAACAGCTTCCAATCGAATATTCATGTGATTGGAAAAGTCAGGAAAGTGGTAAGGTACTGTTTTCTATCAGTTGGCAAGCTGCGCACACAATCCCAGTGTTGTACAGCTTCCTTCTTCACCTTTCCGATGCTGCCGCTCTCTCCGGCTCCCTGAGCCGAAGAAGCGGCTTCTTCGCGCAAAGACGATTGTACCGCTCACAGTGCTCTCTTAGCGCGGCTTCTGCCGAAAGAAGCCCGGGAGCGGCGCTTAACTCCGGAGAGCATCGTCCCTTCGTCTTTAGCGTCTTTTGTGGTCTACATCCTAGCAGAAGGCTTTTCCACTCTGTCTGGCAAGGAAAACCTGCGCCAGCACAGAAAACATCTCCCATCGTGTTCTGGACGTTGTACGGAGGTCTGCCAAGTGTTTGAAAGAAACAAAGAAAAGTTGTCCAAAACAGCTTCCAATCGAATATTCATGTGATTGGAAACGTCAGGAAAGTGTAAGGTACTGTTTTCTATCAGTTGGCAAGCTGCGCACACAATCCCAGTGTTGTACAGCTTCCTTCTTCACCTTTCCGATGCTGCCGCTCTCTCCGGCTCCCGGAGCCGAAGAAGCGGCTTCTTCGCGCAAAGACGATTGTACCGCTCACAGTGCTCTCTTAGCGCCGCTTCTGCCGAAAGAAGCCCGGGAGCGGTGCTTAGCTCCGGAGAGCCTTGTACCTTCGTCTTTAGCGTCTTCTGTGGTCTACATCCTAGCAGAAAGCTTTTCCACTCAGTCTGGCAAGGAAAACCTGCGCCAGCACAGAAAACATCTCCCATCGTGTTCTGGACGTTGTACGGAGGTCTGCCAAGTGTTTGAAAGAAACAAAGAAAAGTTGTCCAAAACAGCTTCCAATCGAATATTCATGTGATTGGAAAAGTCAGGAAAGTGGTAAGGTACTGTTTTCTATCAGTTGGCAAGCTGCGCACACAATCCCAGTGTTGTACAGCTTCCTTCTTCACCTTTCCGATGCTGCCGCTCTCTCCGGCTCCCGGAGCCGAAGAAGCGGCTTCTTCGCGCAAAGACGATTGTACCGCTCACAGTGCTCTCTTAGCGCGGCTTCTGCCGAAAGAAGCCCGGGAGAGGCTTTTAGCTCCGGAGAGCATCGTACTTTCGTCTTTAGCGTCTTTTATGGTCTACATCCTAGCAGAAAGCTTTTCCACTCTGTCTGGCAAGGAAAACATGCGCCAGCGCAGAAAACATCTCCCATCGTGTTCTGGACGTTGCACGGAGGTCTGCCAAGTGTATGCATAAAGAAATGAAAAGTTGTCCAAAATAACTTCCAATCGAATATTCATGTGATTGGAAAAGTCAGGAAAGTGGTAAGGTACTGTTTTCTATCAGTTGGTAAGCTGCGCACAGAATCCCAGTGTTGTACAGATTCCTTCTTCACCTTTCCGATGCTGCCGCTCTCTCCGGCTCCCGGAGCCGAAGAAGCGGCTTCTTCGCGCAAAGACGATTGTACCGCTCACAGTGCTCTCTTAGCGCCGCTTCTGCCGAAAGAAACCCGGGAGCGGTGCTTAGCTCCGGAGAGCATCGTCCCTTCGTCTTTAGCGTCTTTTGTGGTCTACATCCTAGCAGAAAGCTTTTCCACTCTGTCTGGCAAGGAAAACCTGCGCCAGCACAGAAAACATCTCCCATCGTGTTCTGGACGTTGTACGGAGGTCTGCCAAGTGTTTGCATAAAGAAATGAAAAGTTGTCCGAAATAACTTCCTATCGAATGTTCATGTGATTGGAAAAGTCAGGAAAGTGGTAAGGTACTGTTTTCTATCAGTTGGCAAGCTGCGCACACAATCCCAGTGTTGTACAGCTTCCTTCTTCACCTTTCCGATGCTGCCGCTCTCTCCGGCTCCCGGAGCCGAAGAAGCGGCTTCTTCGCGCAAAGACGATTGTACCGCTCACAGTGCTCTCTTAGCGCGGCTTCTGCCGAAAGAAGCCCGGGAGCGGCGCTTAGCTCCGGAGAGCATCGTACCTTCGTCTTTAGCGTCTTTTGTGGTCTACATCCTAGCAGAAAGCTTTTCCACTCAGTCTGGCAAGGAAAACCTGCGCCAGCACAGAAAACATCTCCCATCGTGTTCTGGACGTTGCACGGAGGTGTGCCAAGTGTTTGAAAGACAAAGAAAAGCTGTTTAAAACAGCTTCCAATCGAATATTCATGTGATTGGAAAAGTCAGGAAAGTGGTAAGGTACTGTTTTCTATCAGTTGGCAATCTGCGCACACAATCCCAGTGTTGTACAGCTTCCTTCTTCACCTTTCCGATGCTGCCGCTCTCTCCGGCTCCCGGAGCCGAAGAAGCGGCTTCTTCGCGCAAAGACGATTGTACCGCTCACAGTGCTCTCTTAGTGCCGCTTCTGCCGAAAGAAGCCCGGGAGCGGCGCTTAGCTCCGGAGAGCATCGTACCTTCGTCTTTAGCGTCTTTTGTGGTCTACATCCTAGCAGAAAGCTTTTCCACTCAGTCTGGCAAGGAAAACCTGCGCCAGCACAGAAAACATCTCCCATCGTGTTCTGGACGTTGCACGGAGGTCTGCCAAGTGTTTGAAAGAAACAAAGAAAAGTTGTCCAAAACAGCTTCCAATCGAATATTCATGTGATTGGAAAAGTCAGGAAAGTGGTAAGGTACTGTTTTCTATCAGTTGGCAAGCTGCGCACACAATCCCAGTGTTGTACAGCTTCCTTCTTCACCTTTCCGATGCTGCCGCTCTCTCCGGCTCCCTGAGCCGAAGAAGCGGCTTCTTCGCGCAAAGACGATTGTACCGCTCACAGTGCTCTCTTAGCGCGGCTTCTGCCGAAAGAAGCCCGGGAGCGGCGCTTAACTCCGGAGAGCATCGTCCCTTCGTCTTTAGCGTCTTTTGAGGTCTACATCCTAGCAGAAGGCTTTTCCACTCTGTCTGGCAAGGAAAACCTGCGCCAGCACAGAAAACATCTCCCATCGTGTTCTGGACGTTGTACGGAGGTCTGCCAAGTGTTTGAAAGAAACAAAGAAAAGTTGTCCAAAACAGCTTCCAATCGAATATTCATGTGATTGGAAACGTCAGGAAAGTGTAAGGTACTGTTTTCTATCAGTTGGCAAGCTGCGCACACAATCCCAGTGTTGTACAGCTTCCTTCTTCACCTTTCCGATGCTGCCGCTCTCTCCGGCTCCCGGAGCCGAAGAAGCGGCTTCTTCGCGCAAAGACGATTGTACCGCTCACAGTGCTCTCTTAGCGCCGCTTCTGCCGAAAGAAGCCCGGGAGCGGCGCTTAGCTCCGGAGAGCATCGTACCTTCGTCTTTAGCGTCTTCTGTGGTCTACATCCTAGCAGAAAGCTTTTCCACTCTGTCTGGCAAGGAAAACCTGCGCCAGCACAGAAAACATCTCCCATCGTGTTCTGGACGTTGCACGGAGGTCTGCCAAGTGTTTGAAAGAAACAAAGAAAAGTTGTCCAAAACAGCTTCCAATCGAATATTCATTTGATTGGAAAAGTCAGGAAAGTGGTAAGGTACTGTTTTCTATCAGTTGGCAAGCTGCGCACACAATCCCAGTGTTGTACAGCTTCCTTCTTCACCTTTCCGATGCTGCCGCTCTCTCCGGCTCCCGGAGCCGAAGAAGCGGCTTCTTCGCGCAAAGGCGATTGTACCGCTCACAGTGCTCTCTTAGCGCCGCTTCTGCCGAAAGAAGCCCGGGAGCGGTGCTTAGCTCCGGAGAGCCTCGTACCTTCGTCTTTAGCGTCTTTTGTGGTCTACATCCTAGCAGAAAGCTTTTCCACTCAGTCTGGCAAGGAAAACATGCGCCAGCACAGAAAACATCTCCCATCGTGTTCTGGACATTGCACGGAGGTCTGCCAAGTGTTTGCATAAAGAAATGAAAAGTTGTCCAAAATAACTTCCTATCGAATGTTCATGTGATTTGAAAAGTCAGGAAAGTGGTAAGGTACTGTTTTCTATCAGTTGGCAAGCTGCGCACACAATCCCAGTGTTGTACAGCTTCCTTCTTCACCTTTCCGATGCTGCCGCTCTCTCCGGCTCCCGGAGCCGAAGAAGCGGCTTCTTCGCGCAAAGATGATTGTACCGCTCACAGTGCTCTCTTAGCGCCGCTTCTGCCGAAAGAAGCCCGGGAGCGGCGCTTAGCTCCGGAGAGCATCGTACCTTCGTCTTTAGCGTCTTTTGTGGTCTACATCCTAGCAGAAAGCTTTTCCACTCTGTCTGGCAAGGAAAACATGCGGGAGCACAGAAAACATCTCCCATCGTGTTCTGGACGTTGTACGGAGGTCTGCCAAGTGTTTGACAAGAAGAGAAGAAAAGTTGTCCAAAACAGCTTCCAATCGAATATTCATGTGATTGGAAAAGTCAGGAAAGTGGTAAGGTACTGTTTTCTATCAGTTGGCAAGCTGCGCACACAATCCCAGTGTTGTACAGCTTCCTTCTTCACCTTTCCGATGCTGCCGCTCTCTCCGGCTCCCGGAGCCGAAGAAGCGGCTTCTTCGCGCAAAGACGATTGTACCGCTCACAGTGCTCTCTTAGCGCCGCTTCTGCCGAAAGAAGCCCGGGAGCGGTGCTTAGCTCCGGAGAGCGTCGTACCTTCGTCTGTAGCGTCTTTAGTGGTCTACATCCTAGCAGAAAGCTTTTCCACTCTGTCTGGCAAGGAAAACCTGCGCCAGCACAGAAAACATCTCCCATCGTGTTCTGGACGTTGTACGGAGGTCTGCCAAGTGTTTGCATAAAGAAATGAAAAGTTGTCCGAAATAACTTCCTATCAAATGTTCATGTGATTGGAAAAGTCAGGAAAGTGGTAAGGTACTGTTTTCTATCAGTTGGCAAGCTGCGCACACAATCCCAGTGTTGTACAGCTTCCTTCTTCACCTTTCCGATGCTGCCGCTCTCTCCGGCTCCCGGAGCCGAAGAAGCGGCTTCTTCGCGCAAAGACGATTGTACCGCTCACAGTGCTCTCTTAGCGCGGCTTCTGCCGAAAGAAGCCCGGGAGCGGCGCTTAGCTCCGGAGAGCATCGTACCTTCGTCTTTAGCGTCTTTTGTGGTCTACATCCTAGCAGAAAGCTTTTCCACTCTGTCTGGCAAGGAAAACCTGCGCCAGCACAGAAAACATCTCCCATCGTGTTCTGGACGTTGCACGGAGGTCTGCCAAGTGTTTGAAAGAAACAAAGAAAAGTTGTCCAAAACAGCTTCCAATCGAATATTCATGTGATTGGAAAAGTCAGGAAAGTGGTAAGGTACTGTTTTCTATCAGTTGGCAAGCTGCGCACACAATCCCAGTGTTGTACAGCTTCCTTCTTCACCTTTCCGATGCTGCCGCTCTCTCCGGCTCCCGGAGCCGAAGAAGCGGCTTCTTCGCGCAAAGACGAATGTACCGCTCACAGTGCTCTCTTAGCGCCGCTTCTGCCGAAAGAAGCCCGGGAGCGGTGCTTAGCTCCGGAGAGCCTCGTACCTTCGTCTTTAGCGTCTTTTGTGGTCTACATCCTAGCAGAAAGCTTTTCCACTCTGTCTGGCAAGGAAAACCTGCGCCAGCACAGAAAACATCTCCCATCGTGTTCTGGACGTTGTACGGAGGTCTGCCAAGTGTTTGCATAAAGAAATGAAAAGTTGTCAGAAATAACTTCCTATCGAATGTTCATGTGATTGGAAAAGTCAGGAAAGTGGTAAGGTACTGTTTTCTATCAGTTGGCAAGCTGCGCACACAATCCCAGTGTTGTACAGCTTCCTTCTTCACCTTTCCGATGCTGCCGCTCTCTCCGGCTCCCGGAGCCGAAGAAGCGGCTTCTTCGCGCAAAGACGATTGTACCGCTCACAGTGCTCTCTTAGCGCGGCTTCTGCCGAAAGAAGCCCGGGAGCGGCGCTTAGCTCCGGAGAGCATCGTACCTTCGTCTGCAGCGTCTTTTGTGGTCTACATCCTAGCAGAAAGCTTTTCCACTCTGTCTGGCAAGGAAAACATGCGCCAGCACAGAAAACATCTCCCATCATGTTCTGGACGTTGTACGGAGGTCTGCCAAGTGTTTGACAAGAAGAGAAGAAAAGTTGTCCAAAACAGCTTCCAATCGAATATTCATGTGATTGGAAAAGTCAGGAAAGTGGTAAGGTACTGTTTTCTATCAGTTGGCAAGCTGCGCACACAATCCCAGTGTTGTACAGCTTCCTTCTTCACCTTTCCGATGCTGCCGCTCTCTCCGGCTCCCGGAGCCGAAGAAGCGGCTTCTTCGCGCAAAGACGATTGTACCGCTCACAGTGCTCTCTTAGCGCCGCTTCTGCCGAAAGAAGCCCGGGAGCGGCGCTTAGCTCCGGAGAGCATCGTACCTTCGTCTTTAGCGTCTTTTGTGGTCTACATCCTAGCAGAAAGCTTTTCCACTCTGTCTGGCAAGGAAAACCTGCGCCAGCACAGAAAACATCTCCCATCGTGTTCTGGACGTTGCACGGAGGTCTGCCAAGTGTTTGAAAGAAACAAAGAAAAGTTGTCCAAAACAGCTTCCAATCGAATATTCATTTGATTGGAAAAGTCAGGAAAGTGGTAAGGTACTGTTTTCTATCAGTTGGCAAGCTGCGCACACAATCCCAGTGTTGTACAGCTTCCTTCTTCACCTTTCCGATGCTGCCGCTCTCTCCGGCTCCCGGAGCCGAAGAAGCGGCTTCTTCGCGCAAAGGCGATTGTACCGCTCACAGTGCTCTCTTAGCGCCGCTTCTGCCGAAAGAAGCCCGGGAGCGGTGCTTAGCTCCGGAGAGCCTCGTACCTTCGTCTTTAGCGTCTTTTGTGGTCTACATCCTAGCAGAAAGCTTTTCCACTCAGTCTGGCAAGGAAAACATGCGCCAGCACAGAAAACATCTCCCATCGTGTTCTGGACATTGCACGGAGGTCTGCCAAGTGTTTGCATAAAGAAATGAAAAGTTGTCCAAAATAACTTCCTATCGAATGTTCATGTGATTGGAAAAGTCAGGAAAGTGGTAAGGTACTGTTTTCTATCAGTTGGCAAGCTGCGCACACAATCCCAGTGTTGTACAGCTTCCTTCTTCACCTTTCCGATGCTGCCGCTCTCTCCGGCTCCCGGAGCCGAAGAAGCGGCTTCTTCGCGCAAAGACGATTGTACCGCTCACAGTGCTCTCTTAGCGCCGCTTCTGCCGAAAGAAGCCCGGGAGCGGTGCTTAGCTCCGGAGAGCGTCGTACCTTCGTCTGTAGCGTCTTTAGTGGTCTACATCCTAGCAGAAAGCTTTTCCACTCTGTCTGGCAAGGAAAACCTGCGCCAGCACAGAAAACATCTCCCATCGTGTTCTGGACGTTGTACGGAGGTCTGCCAAGTGTTTGCATAAAGAAATGAAAAGTTGTCCGAAATAACTTCCTATCAAATGTTCATGTGATTGGAAAAGTCAGGAAAGTGGTAAGGTACTGTTTTCTATCAGTTGGCAAGCTGCGCACACAATCCCAGTGTTGTACAGCTTCCTTCTTCACCTTTCCGATGCTGCCGCTCTCTCCGGCTCCCGGAGCCGAAGAAGCGGCTTCTTCGCGCAAAGACGATTGTACTGCTCACAGTGCTCTCTTAGCGCTGCTTCTGCCGAAAGAAGCCCGGGAGCGGCGCTTAGCTCCGGAGAGAATCGTACCTTCGTCTTTAGCGTCTTTTGTGGTCTACATCCTAGCAGAAAGCTTTTCCACTCTGTCTGGCAAGGAAAACCTGCGCCAGCACAGAAAACATCTCCCATCGTGTTCTGGACGTTGCACGGAGGTCTGCCAAGTGTTTGAAAGAAACAAAGAAAAGTTGTCCAAAACAGCTTCCAATCGAATATTCATGTGATTGGAAAAGTCAGGAAAGTGGTAAGGTACTGTTTTCTATCAGTTGGCAAGCTGCGCACACAATCCCAGTGTTGTACAGCTTCCTTCTTCACCTTTCCGATGCTGCCGCTCTCTCCGGCTCCCGGAGCCGAAGAAGCGGCTTCTTCGCGCAAAGACGATTGTACCGCTCACAGTGCTCTCTTAGCGCGGCTTCTGCCAAAAGAAGCCCGGGAGCGGCGCTTAGCTCCGGAGAGCATCGTACCTTCGTCTTTAGCGACTTTTGTGGTCTACATCCTAGCAGAAAGCTTTTCCACTCTGTCTGGGATGGAAAACCTGCGGAACACAGAAAACATCTTCCATCGTGTTCTGGACGTTGTACGGAGGTCTGCCAAGTGTTTGACAAGAAGAGAAGAAAAGTTGTCCAAAACAGCTTCCAATCGAATATTCATGTGATTGGAAAAGTCAGGAAAGTGTAAGGTACTGTTTTCTATCAGTTGGCAAGCTGCGCACACAATCCCAGTGTTGTACAGCTTCCTTCTTCACCTTTCCGATGCTGCCGCTCTCTCCGGCTCCCGGAGCCGAAGAAGCGGCTTCTTCGCGCAAAGACGATTGTACCGCTCACAGTGCTCTCTTAGCGCCGCTTCTGCCGAAAGAAGCCCGGGAGCGGCGCTTAGCTCCGGAGAGCATCGTACCTTCGTCTTTAGCGTCTTTTGTGGTCTACATCCTAGCAGAAAGCTTTTCCACTCTGTCTGGCAAGGAAAACCTGCGCCAGCACAGAAAACATCTCCCATCGTGTTCTGGACGTTGCACGGAGGTCTGCCAAGTGTTTGAAAGAAACAAAGAAAAGTTGTCCAAAACAGCTTCCAATCGAATATTCATTTGATTGGAAAAGTCAGGAAAGTGGTAAGGTACTGTTTTCTATCAGTTGGCAAGCTGCGCACACAATCCCAGTGTTGTACAGCTTCCTTCTTCACCTTTCCGATGCTGCCGCTCTCTCCGGCTCCCGGAGCCGAAGAAGCGGCTTCTTCGCGCAAAGGCGATTGTACCGCTCACAGTGCTCTCTTAGCGCCGCTTCTGCCGAAAGAAGCCCGGGAGCGGTGCTTAGCTCCGGAGAGCCTCGTACCTTCGTCTTTAGCGTCTTTTGTGGTCTACATCCTAGCAGAAAGCTTTTCCACTCAGTCTGGCAAGGAAAACATGCGCCAGCACAGAAAACATCTCCCATCGTGTTCTGGACATTGCACGGAGGTCTGCCAAGTGTTTGCATAAAGAAATGAAAAGTTGTCCAAAATAACTTCCTATCGAATGTTCATGTGATTGGAAAAGTCAGGAAAGTGGTAAGGTACTGTTTTCTATCAGTTGGCAAGCTGCGCACACAATCCCAGTGTTGTACAGCTTCCTTCTTCACCTTTCCGATGCTGCCGCTCTCTCCGGCTCCCGGAGCCGAAGAAGCGGCTTCTTCGCGCAAAGACGATTGTACCGCTCACAGTGCTCTCTTAGCGCCGCTTCTGCCGAAAGAAGCCCGGGAGCGGTGCTTAGCTCCGGAGAGCGTCGTACCTTCGTCTGTAGCGTCTTTAGTGGTCTACATCCTAGCAGAAAGCTTTTCCACTCTGTCTGGCAAGGAAAACCTGCGCCAGCACAGAAAACATCTCCCATCGTGTTCTGGACGTTGTACGGAGGTCTGCCAAGTGTTTGCATAAAGAAATGAAAAGTTGTCCGAAATAACTTCCTATCAAATGTTCATGTGATTGGAAAAGTCAGGAAAGTGGTAAGGTACTGTTTTCTATCAGTTGGCAAGCTGCGCACACAATCCCAGTGTTGTACAGCTTCCTTCTTCACCTTTCCGATGCTGCCGCTCTCTCCGGCTCCCGGAGCCGAAGAAGCGGCTTCTTCGCGCAAAGACGATTGTACTGCTCACAGTGCTCTCTTAGCGCTGCTTCTGCCGAAAGAAGCCCGGGAGCGGCGCTTAGCTCCGGAGAGAATCGTACCTTCGTCTTTAGCGTCTTTTGTGGTCTACATCCTAGCAGAAAGCTTTTCCACTCTGTCTGGCAAGGAAAACCTGCGCCAGCACAGAAAACATCTCCCATCGTGTTCTGGACGTTGCACGGAGGTCTGCCAAGTGTTTGAAAGAAACAAAGAAAAGTTGTCCAAAACAGCTTCCAATCGAATATTCATGTGATTGGAAAAGTCAGGAAAGTGGTAAGGTACTGTTTTCTATCAGTTGGCAAGCTGCGCACACAATCCCAGTGTTGTACAGCTTCCTTCTTCACCTTTCCGATGCTGCCGCTCTCTCCGGCTCCCGGAGCCGAAGAAGCGGCTTCTTCGCGCAAAGACGATTGTACCGCTCACAGTGCTCTCTTAGCGCGGCTTCTGCCAAAAGAAGCCCGGGAGCGGCGCTTAGCTCCGGAGAGCATCGTACCTTCGTCTTTAGCGACTTTTGTGGTCTACATCCTAGCAGAAAGCTTTTCCACTCTGTCTGGGATGGAAAACCTGCGGAACACAGAAAACATCTTCCATCGTGTTCTGGACGTTGTACGGAGGTCTGCCAAGTGTTTGACAAGAAGAGAAGAAAAGTTGTCCAAAACAGCTTCCAATCGAATATTCATGTGATTGGAAAAGTCAGGAAAGTGTAAGGTACTGTTTTCTATCAGTTGGCAAGCTGCGCACACAATCCCAGTGTTGTACAGCTTCCTTCTTCACCTTTCCGATGCTGCCGCTCTCTCCGGCTCCCGGAGCCGAAGAAGCGGCTTCTTCGCGCAAAGACGATTGTACCGCTCACAGTGCTCTCTTAGCGCCGCTTCTGCCGAAAGAAGCCCGGGAGCGGCGCTTAGCTCCGGAGAGCATCGTACCTTCGTCTTTAGCGTCTTTTGTGGTCTACATCCTAGCAGAAAGCTTTTCCACTCTGTCTGGCAAGGAAAACCTGCGCCAGCACAGAAAACATCTCCCATCGTGTTCTGGACGTTGTACGGAGGTCTGCCAAGTGTTTGCATAAAGAAATGAAAAGTTGTCCGAAATAACTTCCTATCAAATGTTCATGTGATTGGAAAAGTCAGGAAAGTGGTAAGGTACTGTTTTCTATCAGTTGGCAAGCTGCGCACACAATCCCAGTGTTGTACAGCTTCCTTCTTCACCTTTCCGATGCTGCCGCTCTCTCCGGCTCCCGGAGCCGAAGAAGCGGCTTCTTCGCGCAAAGACGATTGTACCGCTCACAGTGCTCTCTTAGCGCCGCTTCTGCCGAAAGAAGCCCGGGAGCGGCGCTTAGCTCCGGAGAGCATCGTCCCTTCGTCTGCAGCGTCTTTTGTGGTCTACATCCTAGCAGAAAGCTTTTCCACTCTGTCTGGCAAGGAAAACATGCGGGAGCACAGAAAACATCTCCCATCGTGTTCTGGACCTTGTACGGAGGTCTGCCAAGTGTTTGACAAGAAGAGAAGAAAAGTTGTCCAAAACAGCTTCCAATCGAATATTCATGTGATTGGAAAAGTCAGGAAAGTGTAAGGTACTGTTTTCTATCAGTTGGCAAGCTGCGCACACAATCCCAGTGTTGTACAGCTTCCTTCTTCACCTTTGTGATGCTGCCGCTCTCTCCGGCTCCCGGAGCCGAAGAAGCGGCTTCTTCGCGCAAAGACGATTGTACCGCTCACAGTGCTCTCTTAGCGCCGCTTCTGCCGAAAGAAGCCCGGGAGCGGCGCTTAACTCCGGAGAGCATCGTCCCTTCGTCTTTAGCGTCTTTTGTGGTCTACATCCTAGCAGAAAGCTTTTCCACTCTGTCTGGCAAGGAAAACCTGCGCCAGCACAGAAAACATCTCCCATCGTGTTCTGGACGTTGTACGGAGGTCTGCCAAGTGTTTGCATAAAGAAATGAAAAGTTGTCAAAAATAACTTCCTATCAAATGTTCATGTGATTGGAAAAGTCAGGAAAGTGGTAAGGTACTGTTTTCTATCAGTTGGCAAGCTGCGCACACAATCCCAGTGTTGTACAGCTTCCTTCTTCACCTTTCCGATGCTGCCGCTCTCTCCGGCTCCCGGAGCCGAAGAAGCGGCTTCTTCGCGCAAAGACGATTGTACTGCTCACAGTGCTCTCTTAGCGCTGCTTCTGCCGAAAGAAGCCCGGGAGCGGCGCTTAGCTCCGGAGAGAATCGTACCTTCGTCTTTAGCGTCTTTTGTGGTCTACATCCTAGCAGAAAGCTTTTCCACTCTGTCTGGCAAGGAAAACCTGCGCCAGCACAGAAAACATCTCCCATCGTGTTCTGGACGTTGCACGGAGGTCTGCCAAGTGTTTGAAAGAAACAAAGAAAAGTTGTCCAAAACAGCTTCCAATCGAATATTCATGTGATTGGAAAAGTCAGGAAAGTGGTAAGGTACTGTTTTCTATCAGTTGGCAAGCTGCGCACACAATCCCAGTGTTGTACAGCTTCCTTCTTCACCTTTCCGATGCTGCCGCTCTCTCCGGCTCCCGGAGCCGAAGAAGCGGCTTCTTCGCGCAAAGACGATTGTACCGCTCACAGTGCTCTCTTAGCGCGGCTTCTGCCAAAAGAAGCCAGGGAGCGGCGCTTAGCTCCGGAGAGCATCGTACCTTCGTCTTTAGCGACTTTTGTGGTCTACATCCTAGCAGAAAGATTTTCCACTCTGTCTGGGATGGAAAACCTGCGGAACACAGAAAACATCTTCCATCGTGTTCTGGACGTTGTACGGAGGTCTGCCAAGTGTTTGACAAGAAGAGAAGAAAAGTTGTCCAAAACAGCTTCCAATCGAATATTCATGTGATTGGAAAAGTCAGGAAAGTGTAAGGTACTGTTTTCTATCAGTTGGCAAGCTGCGCACACAATCCCAGTGTTGTACAGCTTCCTTCTTCACCTTTCCGATGCTGCCGCTCTCTCCGGCTCCCGGAGCCGAAGAAGCGGCTTCTTCGCGCAAAGACGATTGTACCGCTCACAGTGCTCTCTTAGCGCCGCTTCTGCCGAAAGAAGCCCGGGAGCGGCGCTTAGCTCCGGAGAGCATCGTACCTTCGTCTTTAGCGTCTTTTGTGGTCTACATCCTAGCAGAAAGCTTTTCCACTCTGTCTGGCAAGGAAAACCTGCGCCAGCACAGAAAACATCTCCCATCGTGTTCTGGACGTTGTACGGAGGTCTGCCAAGTGTTTGCATAAAGAAATGAAAAGTTGTTCAAAATAACTTCCTATCAAATGTTCATGTGATTGGAAAAGTCAGGAAAGTGGTAAGGTACTGTTTTCTATCAGTTGGCAAGCTGCGCACACAATCCCAGTGTTGTACAGCTTCCTTCTTCACCTTTCCGATGCTGCCGCTCTCTCCGGCTCCCGGAGCCGAGGAAGCGGCTTCTTCGCGCAAAGACGATTGTACCGCTCACAGTGCTCTCTTAGCGCGGCTTCTGCCGAAAGAAGCCCGGGAGCGGCGCTTAGCTCCGGAGAGCATCGTCCCTTCGTCTTTAGCGTCTTTTGTGGTCTACATCCTAGCAGAAAGCTTTTCCACTCTGTCTGGCAAGGAAAACATGCGCCAGCACAGAAAACATCTCCCATCGTGTTCTGGACGTTGTACGGAGGTCTGCCAAGTGTTTGACAAGAAGAGAAGAAAAGTTGTCCAAAACAGCTTCCAATCGAATATTCATGTGATTGGAAAAGTCAGGAAAGTGTAAGGTACTGTTTTCTATCAGTTGGCAAGCTGCGCACACAATCCCAGTGTTGTACAGCTTCCTTCTTCACCTTTCCGATGCTGCCGCTCTCTCCGGCTCCCGGAGCCGAAGAAGCGGCTTCTTCGCGCAAAGACGATTGTACCGCTCACAGTGCTCTCTTAGCGCGGCTTCTGCCGAAAGAAGCCCGGGAGCGGCGCTTAACTCCGGAGAGCATCGTCCCTTCGTCTTTAGCGTCTTTTGTGGTCTACATCCTAGCAGAAAGCTTTTCCACTCAGTCTGGCAAGGAAAACCTGCGCCAGCACAGAAAACATCTCCCATCGTGTTCTGGACGTTGTACGGAGGTCTGCCAAGTGTTTGCTTAAAGAAATGAAAAGTTGTCAAAAATAACTTCCCATCAAATGTTCATGTGATTGGAAAAGTCAGGAAAGTGGTAAGGTACTGTTTTCTATCAGTTGGCAAGCTGCGCACACAATCCCAGTGTTGTACAGCTTCCTTCTTCACCTTTCCGATGCTGCCGCTCTCTCCGGCTCCCGGAGCCGAAGAAGCGGCTTCTTCGCGCAAAGACGATTGTACCGCTCACAGTGCTCTCTTAGCGCTGCTTCTGCCGAAAGAAGCCCGGGAGCGGCGCTTAGCTCCGGAGAGAATCGTACCTTCGTCTTTAGCGTCTTTTGTGGTCTACATCCTAGCAGAAAGCTTTTCCACTCAGTCTGGCAAGGAAAACCTGCGCCAGCACAGAAAACATCTCCCATCGTGTTCTGGACGTTGCACGGAGGTCTGCCAAGTGTTTGAAAGAAACAAAGAAAAGTTGTCCAAAACAGCTTCCAATCGAATATTCATGTGATTGGAAAAGTCAGGAAAGTGGTAAGGTACTGTTTTCTATCAGTTGGCAAGCTGCGCACACAATCCCAGTGTTGTACAGCTTCCTTCTTCACCTTTCCGATGCTGCCGCTCTCTCCGGCTCCCGGAGCCGAAGAAGCGGCTTCTTCGCGCAAAGACGATTGTACCGCTCACAGTGCTCTCTTAGCGCGGCTTCTGCCAAAAGAAGCCCGGGAGCGGCGCTTAGCTCCGGAGAGCATCGTACCTTCGTCTTTAGCGACTTTTGTGGTCTACATCCTAGCAGAAAGCTTTTCCACTCTGTCTGGGATGGAAAACCTGCGGAACACAGAAAACATCTTCCATCGTGTTCTGGACGTTGTACGGAGGTCTGCCAAGTGTTTGACAAGAAGAGAAGAAAAGTTGTCCAAAACAGCTTCCAATCGAATATTCATGTGATTGGAATAGTCAGGAGAATGGTAAGGTACTGTTTTCTATCAGTCGGCAAACTGCGCACACAATCCCAGTGTTGTACAGCTTCCTTCTTCACCTTTCCGATGCTGCCGCTCTCTCCGGCTCCCGGAGCCGAAGAAGCGGCTTCTTCGCGCAAAGACGATTGTACCGCTCACAGTGCTCTCTTAGCGCGGCTTCTGCCGAAAGAAGCCCGGAGGGGCGCTTAGCTCCGGAGAGCATCGTACCTTCGTCTTTAGCGACTTTTGTGGTCTACATCCTAGCAGAAAGCTTTTCCACTCTGTCTGGGATGGAAAACCTGCGGAACACAGAAAACATCTTCCATCGTGTTCTGGACGTTGTACGGAGGTCTGCCAAGTGTTTGACAAGAAGAGAAGAAAAGTTGTCCAAAACAGCTTCCAATCGAATATTCATGTGATTGGAAAAGTCAGGAGAATGGTAAGGTACTGTTTTCTATCAGTCGGCAAACTGCGCACACAATCCCAGTGTTGTACAGCTTCCTTCTTCACCTTTGTGATGCTGCCGCTCTCTCCGGCTCCCGGAGCCGAAGAAGCGGCTTCTTCGCGCAAAGACGATTGTACCGGTCACAGTGCTCTCTTAGCGCGGTTTCTGCCGAAAGAAGCCCGGGAGCGGCGCTTAGCTCCGGAGAGCATCGTACCTTCGTCTTTAGCGTCTTTTGTGGTCTACATCCTAGCAGAAAGCTTTTCCACTCTGTCTGGCAAGGAAAACCTGCGCCAGCGCAGAAAACATCTCCCATCGTGTTCTGGACGTTGTACGGAGGTCTGCCAAGTGTTTGCATAAAGAAAAGAAAAGTTGTCCAAAATAACTTCCTATCGATTGTTCATGTGATTGGAAAAGTCAGGAAAGTGTAAGGTACTGTTTTCTATCAGTTGGCAAGCTGCGCACACAATCCCAGTGTTGTACAGCTTCCTTCTTCACCTTTCCGATGCTGCCGCTCTCTCCGGCTCCCGGAGCCGAAGAAGCGGCTTCTTCGCGCAAAGACGATTGTACCGGTCACAGTGCTCTCTTAGCGCGGCTTCTGCCGAAAGAAGCCCGGGAGCGGCGCTTAGCTCCGGAGAGCATCGTACCTTCGTCTTTAGCGTCTTTTGTGGTCTACATCGTAGCAGAAAGCTTTTCCACTATGTCTCACAAGGAAAACCTGCGCCAGCACAGAAAACATCTCCCATCGTGTTCTGGACGTTGCACGGAGGTCTGCCAAGTGTTTGGCATAAAGAAAAGAAAAGCTGTTTAAAACAGCTTCCAATCGAATATTCATGTGATTGGAAAAGTCAGGAGAATGATAACGTACTGTTTTCTATCAGTTGGCAAGCTGCGCACACAATCTCAGTGTTGTACAGCTTCCTTCTTCACCTTTCCGATGCTGCCGCTCTCTCCGGCTCCCGGAGCCGAAGAAGCGGCTTCTTCGCGCAAAGACGATTGTACCGCTCACAGTGCTCTCTTAGCGCCGCTTCTGCCGAAAGAAGCCCGGGAGCGGCGCTTAGCTCCGGAGAGCATCGTACCTTCGTCTTTAGCGTCTTTTGTGGTCTACATCCTAGCAGAAAGCTTTTCCACTCTGTCTGGCAAGGAAAACCTGCGCCAGCACAGAAAACATCTCCCTTCGTGTTCTGAACGTTGTATGGAGGTCAGCCAAGTGTTTGACAAGAAGTAAAAAAAAGTTGTCCAAAACAGCTTCCAATCCAATATTCATGTGATTGGAAAAGTCAGGAAAGTGGTAAGGTACTGTTTTCTATCAGTTGGCAAGCTGCGCACACAATCCCAGTGTTGTACAGCTTCCTTCTTCACCTTTCCGATGCTGCCGCTCTCTCCGGCTCCCGGAGCCGAAGAAGCGGCTTCTTCGCACAAAGACGATTGTACCGCTCACAGTGCTCTCTTAGCGCGGCTTCTGCCGAAAGAAGCCCGGAGGGGCGCTTTGATCCGGAGAGCATCGTACCTTCGTCTTTAGCGTCTTTTGTGGTCTACATCCTAGCAGAAAGCTTTTCCACTCTGTCTGGCAAGGAAAACCTGCGGAACACAGGAAACATCTCCCATCGTGTTCTGGACGTTCCACGGAGATCTGCCAAGTGTTTGGCATAAAGAAAGAAAAGCTGTCCAAAACAGCTTCCAATCGAATATTCATGTGATTGGAAAAGTCAGGAGAATGGTAAGGTACTGTTTTCTATCAGTTGGCAAGCTGCGCACACAATCCCAGTGTTGTACAGCCTCCTTCTTCACCTTTCCGATGCTGCCGCTCTCTCCGGCTCCCGGAGCCGAAGAAGCGGCTTCTTCGCGCAAAGACGATTGTACCGCTCACAGTGCTCTCTTAGCGCGGCTTCTGCCGAAAGAAGCCCGGGAGCGGCGCTTAACTCCGGAGAGCATCGTCCCTTCGTCTTTAGCGTCTTTTGTGGTCTACATCCTAGCAGAAAGCTTTTCCACTCTCTCTGGCAAAGAAAACATGCGCCAGCACAGAAAACATCTCCCATCATGTTCTGGACGTTGCACGGAGGTCTGCCAAGTGTTTGAAAGAAACAAAGAAAAGTTGTCCAAAACAGCTTCCAATCGAATATTCATGTGATTGGAAACGTCAGGAAAGTGTAAGGTACTGTTTTCTATCAGTTGGCAAGCTGCGCAAACAATCCCAGTGTTGTACAGCTTCCTTCTTCACCTTTCCGATGCTGCCGCTCTCTCCGGCTCCCGGAGCCGAAGAAGCGGCTTCTTCGCGCAAAGACGATTGTACCGCTCACAGTGCTCTCTTAGCGCCGCTTCTGCCGAAAGACGCCCGGGAGCGGCGCTTAACTCCGGAGAGCATCGTCCCTTCGTCTTTAGCGTCTTTTGTGGTCTACATCCTAGCAGAAAGCTTTTCCACTCTGTCTGGCAAGGAAAACCTGCGCCAGCACAGAAAACACCTCCCATCGTGTTCTGGACGTTGTACGGAGGTCTGCCAAGTGTTTGAAAGAAACAAAGAAAAGTTGTCCAAAACATATTCCAATCGAATATTCATGTGATTGGAAAAGTCAGGAAAGTGTAAGGTACTGTTTTCTATCAGTTGGCAAGCTGCGCACACAATCCCAGTGTTGTACAGCTTCCTTCTTCACCTTTCCGATGCTGCCGCTCTATCCGGCTCCCGGAGCCGAAGAAGCGGCTTCTTCGCGCAAAGACGATTGTACCGCTCACAGTGCTCTCTTAGCGCGGCTTCTGCCGAAAGAAGCCCGGGAGCGGTGCTTAGCTCCGGAGAGCCTCGTACCTTCGTCTTTAGCGTCTTTTGTGGTCTACATCCTAGCAGAAAGCTTTTCCACTCTGTCTGGCAAGGAAAACATGCGCCAGCACAGAAAACATCTCCCATCGTGTTCTGGACGTTGTACGGAGGTCTGCCAAGTGTTTGCATAAAGAAATGAAAAGTTGTCCAAAATAACTTCCTATCGAATGTTCATGTGATTGGAAAAGTCAGGAAAGTGGTAAGGTACTGTTTTCTATCAGTTGGCAAGCTGCGCACACAATCCCAGTGTTGTACAGCTTCCTTCTTCACCTTTCCGATGCTGCCGCTCTCTCCGGCTCCCGGAGCCGAAGAAGCGGCTTCTTCGCGCAAAGACGATTGTACCGCTCACAGTGCTCTCTTAGCGCGGCTTCTGCCGAAAGAAGCCCGGGAGCGGCGCTTAGCTCCGGAGAGCATCGTCCCTTCGTCTTTAGCGTCTTTTGTGGTCTACATCCTAGCAGAAAGCTTTTCCACTCTGTCTGGCAAGGAAAACATGCGGAACACAGAAAACATCTCCCATCGTGTTCTGGACGTTGCACGGAGGTCTGCCAAGTGTTTGCATAAAGAAATGAAAAGTTGTCCAAAATAACTTCCTATTGAATGTTGATGTGATTGGAAAAGTCAGGAAAGTGGTAAGGTACTGTTTTCTATCAGTTGGCAAGCTGCGCACACAATCCCAGTGTTGTACAGCTTCCTTCTTCACCTTTCCGATGCTGCCGCTCTCTCCGGCTCCCGGAGCCGAAGAAGCGGCTTCTTCGCGCAAAGACGATTGTACCGCTCACAGTGCTCTCTTAGCGCGGCTTCTGCCGAAAGAAGCCCGGAGGGGCGCTTTGATCCGGAGAGCATCGTACCTTTGTCTTTAGCGTCTTTTGTGGTCTACATCCTAGCAGAAAGCTTTTCCACTCTGTCTGGCAAGGAAAACCTGCGGAACACAGGAAACATCTCCCATCGCGTTCTGGACGTTGCACGGAGGTCTGCCAAGTGTTTGGCATAAAGAAAGAAAAGCTGTCCAAAACAGCTTCCAATCGAATATTCATGTGATTGGAAAAGTCAGGAGAATGGTAAGGTACTGTTTTGTATCAGTTGGCAAGCTGCGCACACAATCCCAGTGTTGTACAGCCTCCTTCTTCACCTTTCCGATGCTGCCGCTCTCTCCGGCTCCCGGAGCCGAAGAAGCGGCTTCTTCGCGCAAAGACGATTGTACCGCTCACAGTGCTCTCTTAGCGCCGCTTCTGCCGAAAGAAGCCCGGGAGCGGCGCTTAGCTCCGGAGAGCATCGTCCCTTCGTCTTTAGCGTCTTTTGTGGTCTACATCCTAGCAGAAAGCTTTTCCACTCTCTCTGGCAAAGAAAACCTGCGCCAGCACAGAAAACATCTCCCATCGTGTTCTGGACGTTGCACGGAGGTCTGCCAAGTGTTTGAAAGAAACAAAGAAAAGTTGTCCAAAACAGCTTCCAATCGAATATTCATGTGATTGGAAACGTCAGGAAAGTGTAAGGTACTGTTTTCTATCAGTTGGCAAGCTGCGCAAACAATCCCAGTGTTGTACAGCTTCCTTCTTCACCTTTCCGATGCTGCCGCTCTCTCCGGCTCCCGGAGCCGAAGAAGCGGCTTCTTCGCGCAAAGACGATTGTACCGCTCACAGTGCTCTCTTAGCGCGGCTTCTGCCGAAAGAAGCCCGGGAGCGGCGCTTTGATCCGGAGAGCATCGTACCTTTGTCTTTAGCGTCTTTTGTGGTCTACATCCTAGCAGAAAGCTTTTCCACTCTGTCTGGCAAGGAAAACCTGCGGAACACAGGAAACATCTCCCATCGTGTTCTGGACGTTCCACGGAGATCTGCCAAGTGTTTGGCATAAAGAAAGAAAAGCTGTCCAAAACAGCTTCCAATCGAATATACATGTGATTGGAAAAGTCAGGAGAATGGTAAGGTACTGTTTTCTATCAGTTGGCAAGCTGCGCACACAATCCCAGTGTTGTACAGCCTCCTTCTTCACCTTTCCGATGCTGCCGCTCTCTCCGGCTCCCGGAGCCGAAGAAGCGGCTTCTTCGCGCAAAGACGATTGTACCGCTCACAGTGCTCTCTTAGCGCGGCTTCTGCCGAAAGAAGCCCGGGAGCGGCGCTTAACTCCGGAGAGCATCGTCCCTTCGTCTTTAGCGTCTTTTGTGGTCTACATCCTAGCAGAAAGCTTTTCCACTCTCTCTGGCAAAGAAAACATGCGCCAGCACAGAAAACATCTCCCATCGTGTTCTGGACGTTGCACGGAGGTCTGCCAAGTGTTTGAAAGAAACAAAGAAAAGTTGTCCAAAACATATTCCAATCGAATATTCATGTGATTGGAAAAGTCAGGAAAGTGTAAGGTACTGTTTTCTATCAGTTGGCAAGCTGCGCACACAATCCCAGTGTTGTACAGCTTCCTTCTTCACCTTTCCGATGCTGCCGCTCTCTCCGGCTCCCGGAGCCGAAGAAGCGGCTTCTTCGCGCAAAGACGATTGTACCGCTCACAGTGCTCTCTTAGCGCGGCTTCTGCCGAAAGAAGCCCGGGAGCGGCGCTTAGCTCCGGAGAGCCTCGTACCTTCGTCTTTAGCGTCTTTTGTGGTCTACATCCTAGCAGAAAGCTTTTCCACTCTGTCTGGCAAGGAAAACATGCGCCAGCACAGAAAACATCTCCCATCGTGTTCTGGACGTTGTACGGAGGTCTGCCAAGTGTTTGCATAAAGAAATGAAAAGTTGTCCAAAATAACTTCCTATCGAATGTTCATGTGATTGGAAAAGTCAGGAAAGTGGTAAGGTACTGTTTTCTATCAGTTGGCAAGCTGCGCACACAATCCCAGTGTTGTACAGCTTCCTTCTTCACCTTTCCGATGCTGCCGCTCTCTCCGGCTCCCGGAGCCGAAGAAGCGGCTTCTTCGCGCAAAGACGATTGTACCGCTCACAGTGCTCTCTTAGCGCGGCTTCTGCCGAAAGAAGCCCGGGAGCGGCGCTTAACTCCGGAGAGCATCGTCCCTTCGTCTTTAGCGTCTTTTGTGGTCTAAATCCTAGCAGAAAGCTTTTCCACTCTGTCTGGCAAGGAAAACATGCGGAACACAGAAAACATCTCCCATCGTCTTCTGGACGTTGTACGGAGGTCTGCCAAGTGTTTGACAAATAAGAGAAGAAATGTTGTCCAAAACAGCTTCCAATCGAATATTCATGTGATTGGAAAAGTCAGGAGAATGATAAGGTACTGTTTTCTATCAGTTGGCAAGCTGCGCACACAATCCCAGTGTTGTACAGCTTCCTTCTTCACCTTTCCGATGCTGCCGCTCTCTCCGGCTCCCGGAGCCGAAGAAGCGGCTTCTTCGCGCAAAGACGATTGTACCGGTCACAGTGCTCTCTTAGCGCGGCTTCTGCCGAAAGAAGCCCGGGAGCGGCGCTTAGCTCCGGAGAGCATCGTACCTTCGTCTTTAGCGTCTTTTGTGGTCTACATACTAGTAGAAAGCTTTTCCACTCTGTCTGTCAAGGAAAACCTGCGGGAGCACAGGAAACATTTCGCATCGTATTATGGACGTTGTACGGAGGTCTGCCAAGTGTTTGGCATAAAGAAAAGAAAAGCTGTCCAAAACAGCTTCCAATCGAATATTCATGTGATTGGAAAAGTCAGGAGAATGGTTAGGTACTGTTTTCTATCAGTTGGCAAGCTGCGCACACAATCCCAATGTTGTACAGCCTCCTTCTTCACCTTTCCGATGCTGCCGCTCTCTCCAGCTCCCGGAGCCGAAGAAGCGGCTTCTTCGCGCAAAGACGATTGTACCGCTCACAGTGCTCTCTTAGCGCGTCTTCTGCCGAAAGACGCCCGGGAGCGGCGCTTAACTCTTGAGAGCATCGTACCTTCGTCTTTAGCGTCTTTTGTGGTCTACATCCTAGCAGAAAGCTTTTCCACTCTGTCTGGCAAGGAAAACCTGCGCCAGAAGAGAAAACATCTCCCTTCGTGTTCTGGATGCTGTACGGAGGTCAGCCAAGTGTTTGACAAGAAGAAAAAAAAAGTTGTCCAAAACAGCTTCCAATCGAATATTCATGTGATTGGAAAAGTCAGGAAAGTGGTAAGGTACTGTTTTCTATCAGTTGGCAAGCTGCGCACACAATCCCAGTGTTGTACAGCTTCCTTCTTCACCTTTCCGATGCTGCCGCTCTCTCCGGCTCCCGGAGCCGAAGAAGCGGCTTCTTCGCGCAAAGACGATTGTACCGCTCACAGTGCTCTCTTAGCGCGGCTTCTGCCGAAAGAAGCCCGGAGGGGCGCTTAGCTCCGGAGAGCATCGTCCCTTCGTCTTTAGCGTCTTTTGTGGTCTACATCCTAGCAGAAAGCTTTTCCACTCTGTCTGGCAAGGAAAACCTGCGCCAGCACAGAAAACATCTCCCTTCGTTTTCTGGACGTTGTATGGAGGTCAGCCAAGTGTTTGACAAGAAGTAAAAAAAAGTTGTCCAAAACAGCTTCCAATCGAATATTCATGTGATTGGAAAAGTCAGGAAAGTGGTAAGGTACTGTTTTCTATCAGTTGGCAAGCTGCGCACACAATCCCAGTGTTGTACAGCTTCCTTCTTCACCTTTCCGATGCTGCCGCTCTCTCCGGCTCCCGGAGCCGAAGAAGCGGCTTCTTCGCGCAAAGACGATTGTACCGCTCACAGTGCTCTCTTAGCGCGGCTTCTGCCGAAAGAAGCCCGGGAGCGGCGCTTTGATCCGGAGAGCATCGTACCTTTGTCTTTAGCGTCTTTTGTGGTCTACATCCTAGCAGAAAGCTTTTCCACTCTGTCTGGCAAGGAAAACCTGCGGAACACAGGAAACAACTCCCATCGTGTTCTGGACGTTCCACGGAGATCTGCCAAGTGTTTGGCATAAAGAAAGAAAAGCTGTCCAAAACAGCTTCCAATCGAATATTCATGTGATTGGAAAAGTCAGGAGAATGGTAAGGTACTGTTTTCTATCAGTTGGCAAGCTGCGCACACAATCCCAGTGTTGTACAGCCTCCTTCTTCACCTTTCCGATGCTGCCGCTCTCTCCGGCTCCCGGAGCCGAAGAAGCGGCTTCTTCGCGCAAAGACGATTGTACCGCTCACAGTGCTCTCTTAGCGCCGCTTCTGCCGAAAGACGCCCGGGAGCGGCGCTTAACTCCGGAGAGCATCGTCCCTTCGTCTTTAGCGTCTTTTGTGGTCTACATCCTAGCAGAAAGCTTTTCCACTCTCTCTGGCAAAGAAAACATGCGCCAGCACAGAAAACATCTCCCATCGTGTTCTGGACATTGCACGGAGGTCTGCCAAGTGTTTGAAAGAAACAAAGAAAAGTTGTCCAAAACATATTCCAATCGAATATTCATGTGATTGGAAAAGTCAGGAAAGTGTAAGGTACTGTTTTCTATCAGTTGGCAAGCTGCGCACACAATCCCAGTGTTGTACAGCTTCCTTCTTCACCTTTCCGATGCTGCCGCTCTCTCCGGCTCCCGGAGCCGAAGAAGTGGCTTCTTCGCGCAAAGACGATTGTACCGCTCACAGTGCTCTCTTAGCGCGGCTTCTGCCGAAAGAAGCCCGGGAGCGGCGCTTAGCTCCGGAGAGCCTCGTACCTTCGTCTTTAGCGTCTTTTGTGGTCTACATCCTAGCAGAAAGCTTTTCCACTCTGTCTGGCAAGGAAAACATGCGCCAGCACAGAAAACATCTCCCATCGTGTTCTGGACGTTGTACGGAGGTCTGCCAAGTGTTTGCATAAAGAAATGAAAAGTTGTCCAAAATAACTTCCTATCGAATGTTCATGTGATTGGAAAAGTCAGGAAAGTGGTAAGGTACTGTTTTCTATCAGTTGGCAAGCTGCGCACACAATCCCAGTGTTGTACAGCTTCCTTCTTCACCTTTCCGATGCTGCCGCTCTCTCCGGCTCCCGGAGCCGAAGAAGCGGCTTCTTCGCGCAAAGACGATTGTACCGCTCACAGTGCTCTCTTAGCGCGGCTTCTGCCGAAAGAAGCCCGGGAGCGGCGCTTAACTCCGGAGAGCATCGTCCCTTCGTCTTTAGCGTCTTTTGTGGTCTAAATCCTAGCAGAAAGCTTTTCCACTCTGTCTGGCAAGGAAAACATGCGGAACACAGAAAACATCTCCCATCGTCTTCTGGACGTTGTACGGAGGTCTGCCAAGTGTTTGACAAAGAAGAGAAGAAATGTTGTCCAAAACAGCTTCCAATCGAATATTCATGTGATTGGAAAAGTCAGGAGAATGATAAGGTACTGTTTTCTATCAGTTGGCAAGCTGCGCACACAATCCCAGTGTTGTACAGCTTCCTTCTTCACCTTTGCGATGCTGCCGCTCTCTCCGGCTCCCGGAGCCGAAGAAGCGGCTTCTTCGCGCAAAGACGATTGTACCGCTCACAGTGCTCTCTTAGCGCGTCTTCTGCCGAAAGACGCCCGGGAGCGGCGCTTAACTCTTGAGAGCATCGTACCTTCGTCTTTAGCGTCTTTTGTGGTCTACATCCTAGCAGAAAGCTTTTCCACTCTGTCTGGCAAGGAAAACCTGCGCCAGAAGAGAAAACATCTCCCTTCGTGTTCTGGATGCTGTACGGAGGTCAGCCAAGTGTTTGACAAGAAGAAAAAAAAAGTTGTCCAAAACAGCTTCCAATCGAATATTCATGTGATTGGAAAAGTCAGGAAAGTGGTAAGGTACTGTTTTCTATCAGTTGGCAAGCTGCGCACACAATCCCAGTGTTGTACAGCTTCCTTCTTCACCTTTCCGATGCTGCCGCTCTCTCCGGCTCCCGGAGCCGAAGAAGCGGCTTCTTCGCGCAAAGACGATTGTACCGCTCACAGTGCTCTCTTAGCGCGGCTTCTGCCGAAAGAAGCCCGGAGGGGCGCTTAGCTCCGGAGAGCATCGTCCCTTCGTCTTTAGCGTCTTTTGTGGTCTACATCCTAGCAGAAAGCTTTTCCACTCTGTCTGGCAAGGAAAACCTGCGCCAGCACAGAAAACATCTCCCATCGTGTTCTGGACGTTCCACGGAGGTCTGCCAAGTGTTTGGCATAAAGAAAGAAAAGCTGCTAAAACAGCTTCCAATCGAATATTCATGTGATTGGAAAAGTCAGGAGAATGGTAAGGTACTGTTTTCCATCAGTTGGCAAGTTGCGCACACAATCCCAGTGTTGTACAGCTTCCTTCTTCACCTTTCCGATGCTGCCGCTCTCTCCGGCTCCCGGAGCCGAAGAAGCGGCTTCTTCGCGCAAAGACGATTGTACCAGTCACAGTGCTCTCTTAGCGCGTCTTCTGCCGAGAGAAGCCCGGGAGCGGCGCTTAGCTCCGGAGAGCATCGTACCTTCGTCTTTTGCGTCTTTTGTGGTCTACATACTAGTAGAAAGCTTTTCCACTCTGTCTGGCAAGGAAAACCTGCGGGAGCACAGGAAACATTTCGCATCGTATTATGGACGTTGTACGGAGGTCTGCCAAGTGTTTGGCATAAAGAAAAGAAAAGCTGTCCAAAACAGCTTCCAATCGAATATTCATGTGATTGGAAAAGTCAGGAGAATGGTTAGGTACTGTTTTCTATCAGTTGGCAAGCTGCGCACACAATCCCAGTGTTGTACAGCCTCCTTCTTCACCTTTCCGATGCTGCCGCTCTCTCCGGCTCCCGGAGCCGAAGAAGCGGCTTCTTCGCGCAAAGACGATTGTACCGCTCACAGTGCTCTCTTAGCGCGGCTTCTGCCGAAAGAAGCCCGGGAGCGGCGCTTAACTCCGGAGAGCATCGTCCCTTCGTCTTTAGCGTCTTTTGTGGTCTACATCCTAGCAGAAAGCTTTTCCACTCTCTCTGGCAAAGAAAACATGCGCCAGCACAGAAAACATCTCCCATCGTGTTCTGGACGTTGCACGGAGGTCTGCCAAGTGTTTGAAAGAAACAAAGAAAAGTTGTCCAAAACATATTCCAATCGAATATTCATGTGATTGGAAAAGTCAGGAAAGTGTAAGGTACTGTTTTCTATCAGTTGGCAAGCTGCGCACACAATCCCAGTGTTGTACAGCTTCCTTCTTCACCTTTCCGATGCTGCCGCTCTCTCCGGCTCCCGGAGCCGAAGAAGCGGCTTCTTCGCGCAAAGACGATTGTACCGCTCACAGTGCTCTCTTAGCGCGGCTTCTGCCGAAAGAAGCCCGGGAGCGGCGCTTAGCTCCGGAGAGCCTCGTACCTTCGTCTTTAGCGTCTTTTGTGGTCTACATCCTAGCAGAAAGCTTTTCCACTCTGTCTGGCAAGGAAAACATGCGCCAGCACAGAAAACATCTCCCATCGTGTTCTGGACGTTGTACGGAGGTCTGCCAAGTGTTTGCATAAAGAAATGAAAAGTTGTCCAAAATAACTTCCTATCGAATGTTCATGTGATTGGAAAAGTCAGGAAAGTGGTAAGGTACTGTTTTCTATCAGTTGGCAAGCTGCGCACACAATCCCAGTGTTGTACAGCTTCCTTCTTCACCTTTCCGATGCTGCCGCTCTCTCCGGCTCCCGGAGCCGAAGAAGCGGCTTCTTCGCGCAAAGACGATTGTACCGCTCACAGTGCTCTCTTAGCGCGGCTTCTGCCGAAAGAAGCCCGGGAGCGGCGCTTAACTCCGGAGAGCATCGTCCCTTCGTCTTTAGCGTCTTTTGTGGTCTAAATCCTAGCAGAAAGCTTTTCCACTCTGTCTGGCAAGGAAAACATGCGGAACACAGAAAACATCTCCCATCGTCTTCTGGACGTTGTACGGAGGTCTGCCAAGTGTTTGACAAATAAGAGAAGAAATGTTGTCCAAAACAGCTTCCAATCGAATATTCATGTGATTGGAAAAGTCAGGAGAATGATAAGGTACTGTTTTCTATCAGTTGGCAAGCTGCGCACACAATCCCAGTGTTGTACAGCTTCCTTCTTCACCTTTCCGATGCTGCCGCTCTCTCCGGCTCCCGGAGCCGAAGAAGCGGCTTCTTCGCGCAAAGACGATTGTACCGCTCACAGTGCTCTCTTAGCGCGGCTTCTGCCGAAAGAAGCCCGGGAGCGGCGCTTAGCTCCGGAGAGCATCGTACCTTCGTCTTTAGCGTCTTTTGTGGTCTACATACTAGTAGAAAGCTTTTCCACTCTGTCTGTCAAGGAAAACCTGCGGGAGCACAGGAAACATTTCGCATCGTATTATGGACGTTGTACGGAGGTCTGCCAAGTGTTTGGCATAAAGAAAAGAAAAGCTGTCCAAAACAGCTTCCAATCGAATATTCATGTGATTGGAAAAGTCAGGAGAATGGTTAGGTACTGTTTTCTATCAGTTGGCAAGCTGCGCACACAATCCCAATGTTGTACAGCCTCCTTCTTCACCTTTCCGATGCTGCCGCTCTCTCCAGCTCCCGGAGCCGAAGAAGCGGCTTCTTCGCGCAAAGACGATTGTACCGCTCACAGTGCTCTCTTAGCGCGTCTTCTGCCGAAAGACGCCCGGGAGCGGCGCTTAACTCTTGAGAGCATCGTACCTTCGTCTTTAGCGTCTTTTGTGGTCTACATCCTAGCAGAAAGCTTTTCCACTCTGTCTGGCAAGGAAAACCTGCGCCAGAAGAGAAAACATCTCCCTTCGTGTTCTGGATGCTGTACGGAGGTCAGCCAAGTGTTTGACAAGAAGAAAAAAAAAGTTGTCCAAAACAGCTTCCAATCGAATATTCATGTGATTGGAAAAGTCAGGAAAGTGGTAAGGTACTGTTTTCTATCAGTTGGCAAGCTGCGCACACAATCCCAGTGTTGTACAGCTTCCTTCTTCACCTTTCCGATGCTGCCGCTCTCTCCGGCTCCCGGAGCCGAAGAAGCGGCTTCTTCGCGCAAAGACGATTGTACCGCTCACAGTGCTCTCTTAGCGCGGCTTCTGCCGAAAGAAGCCCGGGAGCGGCGCTTAGCTCCGGAGAGCATCGTCCCTTCGTCTTTAGCGTCTTTTGTGGTCTACATCCTAGCAGAAAGCTTTTCCACTCTGTCTGGCAAGGAAAACCTGCGCCAGCACAGAAAACATCTCCCTTCGTTTTCTGGACGTTGTATGGAGGTCAGCCAAGTGTTTGACAAGAAGTAAAAAAAAGTTGTCCAAAACAGCTTCCAATCGAATATTCATGTGATTGGAAAAGTCAGGAAAGTGGTAAGGTACTGTTTTCTATCAGTTGGCAAGCTGCGCACACAATCCCAGTGTTGTACAGCTTCCTTCTTCACCTTTCCGATGCTGCCGCTCTCTCCGGCTCCCGGAGCCGAAGAAGCGGCTTCTTCGCGCAAAGACGATTGTACCGCTCACAGTGCTCTCTTAGCGCGGCTTCTGCCGAAAGAAGCCCGGGAGCGGCGCTTTGATCCGGAGAGCATCGTACCTTTGTCTTTAGCGTCTTTTGTGGTCTACATCCTAGCAGAAAGCTTTTCCACTCTGTCTGGCAAGGAAAACCTGCGGAACACAGGAAACAACTCCCATCGTGTTCTGGACGTTCCACGGAGATCTGCCAAGTGTTTGGCATAAAGAAAGAAAAGCTGTCCAAAACAGCTTCCAATCGAATATTCATGTGATTGGAAAAGTCAGGAGAATGGTAAGGTACTGTTTTCTATCAGTTGGCAAGCTGCGCACACAATCCCAGTGTTGTACAGCCTCCTTCTTCACCTTTCCGATGCTGCCGCTCTCTCCGGCTCCCGGAGCCGAAGAAGCGGCTTCTTCGCGCAAAGACGATTGTACCGCTCACAGTGCTCTCTTAGCGCCGCTTCTGCCGAAAGACGCCCGGGAGCGGCGCTTAACTCCGGAGAGCATCGTCCCTTCGTCTTTAGCGTCTTTTGTGGTCTACATCCTAGCAGAAAGCTTTTCCACTCTCTCTGGCAAAGAAAACATGCGCCAGCACAGAAAACATCTCCCATCGTGTTCTGGACATTGCACGGAGGTCTGCCAAGTGTTTGAAAGAAACAAAGAAAAGTTGTCCAAAACATATTCCAATCGAATATTCATGTGATTGGAAAAGTCAGGAAAGTGTAAGGTACTGTTTTCTATCAGTTGGCAAGCTGCGCACACAATCCCAGTGTTGTACAGCTTCCTTCTTCACCTTTCCGATGCTGCCGCTCTCTCCGGCTCCCGGAGCCGAAGAAGTGGCTTCTTCGCGCAAAGACGATTGTACCGCTCACAGTGCTCTCTTAGCGCGGCTTCTGCCGAAAGAAGCCCGGGAGCGGCGCTTAGCTCCGGAGAGCCTCGTACCTTCGTCTTTAGCGTCTTTTGTGGTCTACATCCTAGCAGAAAGCTTTTCCACTCTGTCTGGCAAGGAAAACATGCGCCAGCACAGAAAACATCTCCCATCGTGTTCTGGACGTTGTACGGAGGTCTGCCAAGTGTTTGCATAAAGAAATGAAAAGTTGTCCAAAATAACTTCCTATCGAATGTTCATGTGATTGGAAAAGTCAGGAAAGTGGTAAGGTACTGTTTTCTATCAGTTGGCAAGCTGCGCACACAATCCCAGTGTTGTACAGCTTCCTTCTTCACCTTTCCGATGCTGCCGCTCTCTCCGGCTCCCGGAGCCGAAGAAGCGGCTTCTTCGCGCAAAGACGATTGTACCGCTCACAGTGCTCTCTTAGCGCGGCTTCTGCCGAAAGAAGCCCGGGAGCGGCGCTTAACTCCGGAGAGCATCGTCCCTTCGTCTTTAGCGTCTTTTGTGGTCTAAATCCTAGCAGAAAGCTTTTCCACTCTGTCTGGCAAGGAAAACATGCGGAACACAGAAAACATCTCCCATCGTCTTCTGGACGTTGTACGGAGGTCTGCCAAGTGTTTGACAAAGAAGAGAAGAAATGTTGTCCAAAACAGCTTCCAATCGAATATTCATGTGATTGGAAAAGTCAGGAGAATGATAAGGTACTGTTTTCTATCAGTTGGCAAGCTGCGCACACAATCCCAGTGTTGTACAGCTTCCTTCTTCACCTTTGCGATGCTGCCGCTCTCTCCGGCTCCCGGAGCCGAAGAAGCGGCTTCTTCGCGCAAAGACGATTGTACCGCTCACAGTGCTCTCTTAGCGCGTCTTCTGCCGAAAGACGCCCGGGAGCGGCGCTTAACTCTTGAGAGCATCGTACCTTCGTCTTTAGCGTCTTTTGTGGTCTACATCCTAGCAGAAAGCTTTTCCACTCTGTCTGGCAAGGAAAACCTGCGCCAGAAGAGAAAACATCTCCCTTCGTGTTCTGGATGCTGTACGGAGGTCAGCCAAGTGTTTGACAAGAAGAAAAAAAAAGTTGTCCAAAACAGCTTCCAATCGAATATTCATGTGATTGGAAAAGTCAGGAAAGTGGTAAGGTACTGTTTTCTATCAGTTGGCAAGCTGCGCACACAATCCCAGTGTTGTACAGCTTCCTTCTTCACCTTTCCGATGCTGCCGCTCTCTCCGGCTCCCGGAGCCGAAGAAGCGGCTTCTTCGCGCAAAGACGATTGTACCGCTCACAGTGCTCTCTTAGCGCGGCTTCTGCCGAAAGAAGCCCGGAGGGGCGCTTAGCTCCGGAGAGCATCGTCCCTTCGTCTTTAGCGTCTTTTGTGGTCTACATCCTAGCAGAAAGCTTTTCCACTCTGTCTGGCAAGGAAAACCTGCGCCAGCACAGAAAACATCTCCCATCGTGTTCTGGACGTTCCACGGAGGTCTGCCAAGTGTTTGGCATAAAGAAAGAAAAGCTGCTAAAACAGCTTCCAATCGAATATTCATGTGATTGGAAAAGTCAGGAGAATGGTAAGGTACTGTTTTCCATCAGTTGGCAAGTTGCGCACACAATCCCAGTGTTGTACAGCTTCCTTCTTCACCTTTCCGATGCTGCCGCTCTCTCCGGCTCCCGGAGCCGAAGAAGCGGCTTCTTCGCGCAAAGACGATTGTACCAGTCACAGTGCTCTCTTAGCGCGTCTTCTGCCGAGAGAAGCCCGGGAGCGGCGCTTAGCTCCGGAGAGCATCGTACCTTCGTCTTTTGCGTCTTTTGTGGTCTACATACTAGTAGAAAGCTTTTCCACTCTGTCTGGCAAGGAAAACCTGCGGGAGCACAGGAAACATTTCGCATCGTATTATGGACGTTGTACGGAGGTCTGCCAAGTGTTTGGCATAAAGAAAAGAAAAGCTGTCCAAAACAGCTTCCAATCGAATATTCATGTGATTGGAAAAGTCAGGAGAATGGTTAGGTACTGTTTTCTATCAGTTGGCAAGCTGCGCACACAATCCCAGTGTTGTACAGCCTCCTTCTTCACCTTTCCGATGCTGCCGCTCTCTCCGGCTCCCGGAGCCGAAGAAGCGGCTTCTTCGCGCAAAGACGATTGTACCGCTCACAGTGCTCTCTTAGCGCGTCTTCTGCCGAAAGACGCCCGGGAGCGGCGCTTAACTCTTGAGAGCATCGTACCTTCGTCTTTAGCGTCTTTTGTGGTCTACATCCTAGCAGAAAGCTTTTCCACTCTGTCTGGCAAGGAAAACCTGCGCCAGAAGAGAAAACATCTCCCTTCGTGTTCTGGATGCTGTACGGAGGTCAGCCAAGTGTTTGACAAGAAGAAAAAAAAAGTTGTCCAAAACAGCTTCCAATCAAATATTCATGTGATTGGAAAAGTCAGGAAAGTGGTAAGGTACTGTTTTCTATCAGTTGGCAAGCTGCGCACACAATCCCAGTGTTGTACAGCTTCCTTCTTCACCTTTCCGATGCTGCCGCTCTCTCCGGCTCCCGGAGCCGAAGAAGCGGCTTCTTCGCGCAAAGACGATTGTACCGGTCACAGTGCTCTCTTAGCGCGGCTTCTGCCAAAAGAAGCCCGGGAGCGGCGCTTAACTCTTGATAGCATCGTACCTTCGTCTGTAGCGTCTTTTGTGGTCTACATCCTAGCAGAAAGCTTTTCCACTCTGTCTGGCAAGGAAAACATGCGCCAGCACAGAAAACATCTCCCATCGTGTTCTGGACGTTGTACGGAGATCTGCTAAGTGTTTGAAAGAAACAAAGAAAAGTTGTCCAAAACAGCTTCCAATCGAATATTCATGTGATTGGAAAAGTCAGGAAAGTGTAAGGTACTGTTTTCTATCCGTTGGCAAGCTGCGCACACAATCCCAGTGTTGTACAGCTTCCTTCTTCACCTTTCCGATGCTGCCGCTCTCTCCGGCTCCCGGAGCCGAAGAAGCGGCTTCTTCGCGCAAAGACGATTGTACCGCTCACAGTGCTCTCTTAGCGCGGCTTCTGCCGAAAGAAGCCCGGGAGCGGCGCTTAGCTCCGGAGAGCATCGTACCTTCGTCTTTAGCGTCTTTTGTGGTCTACATCCTAGCAGAAACCTTTTCCACTCTGTCTGGCAAGGAAAACCTGCGGGAGCACAGGAAACATTTCGCATCGTATTATGGACGTTGTACGGAGGTCTGCCAAGTGTTTGGCATAAAGAAAAGAAAAGCTGTCCAAAACAGCTTCCAATCGAATATTCATGTGATTGGAAAAGTCAGGAGAATGGTTAGGTACTGTTTTCTATCAGTTGGCAAGCTGCGCACACAATCCCAGTGTTGTACAGCCTCCTTCTTCACCTTTCCGATGCTGCCGCTCTCTCCGGCTCCCGGAGCCGAAGAAGCGGCTTCTTCGCGCAAAGACGATTGTACCGCTCACAGTGCTCTCTTAGCTCGTCTTCTGCCGAAAGACGCCCGGGAGCGGCGCTTAACTCTTGAGAGCATCGTAGCTTCGTCTTTAGCGTCTTTTGTGGTCTACATCCTAGCAGAAAGCTTTTCCACTCTGTCTGGCAAGGAAAACCTGCGCCAGAAGAGAAAACATCTCCCTTCGTGTTCTGGATGCTGTACGGAGGTCAGCCAAGTGTTTGACAAGAAGAAAAAAAAAGTTGTCCAAAACAGCTTCCAATCGAATATTCATGTGATTGGAAAAGTCAGGAAAGTGGTAAGGTACTGTTTTCTATCAGTTGGCAAGCTGCGCACACAATCCCAGTGTTGTACAGCTTCCTTCTTCACCTTTCCGATGCTGCCGCTCTCTCCGGCTCCCGGAGCCGAAGAAGCGGCTTCTTCGCGCAAAGACGATTGTACCGCTCACAGTGCTCTCTTAGCGCGGCTTCTGCCGAAAGAAGCCCGGAGGGGCGCTTAGCTCCGGAGAGCATCGTCCCTTCGTCTTTAGCGTCTTTTGTGGTCTACATCCTAGCAGAAAGCTTTTCCACTCTGTCTGGCAAGGAAAACCTGCGCCAGCACAGAAAACATCTCCCATCGTGTTCTGGACGTTCCACGGAGGTCTGCCAAGTGTTTGGCATAAAGAAAGAAAAGCTGCTAAAACAGCTTCCAATCGAATATTCATGTGATTGGAAAAGTCAGGAGAATGGTAAGGTACTGTTTTCCATCAGTTGGCAAGTTGCGCACACAATCCCAGTGTTGTACAGCTTCCTTCTTCACCTTTCCGATGCTGCCGCTCTCTCCGGCTCCCGGAGCCGAAGAAGCGGCTTCTTCGCGCAAAGACGATTGTACCAGTCACAGTGCTCTCTTAGCGCGTCTTCTGCCGAGAGAAGCCCGGGAGCGGCGCTTAGCTCCGGAGAGCATCGTACCTTCGTCTTTTGCGTCTTTTGTGGTCTACATACTAGTAGAAAGCTTTTCCACTCTGTCTGGCAAGGAAAACCTGCGGGAGCACAGGAAACATTTCGCATCGTATTATGGACGTTGTACGGAGGTCTGCCAAGTGTTTGGCATAAAGAAAAGAAAAGCTGTCCAAAACAGCTTCCAATCGAATATTCATGTGATTGGAAAAGTCAGGAGAATGGTTAGGTACTGTTTTCTATCAGTTGGCAAGCTGCGCACACAATCCCAGTGTTGTACAGCCTCCTTCTTCACCTTTCCGATGCTGCCGCTCTCTCCGGCTCCCGGAGCCGAAGAAGCGGCTTCTTCGCGCAAAGACGATTGTACCGCTCACAGTGCTCTCTTAGCGCGTCTTCTGCCGAAAGACGCCCGGGAGCGGCGCTTAACTCTTGAGAGCATCGTACCTTCGTCTTTAGCGTCTTTTGTGGTCTACATCCTAGCAGAAAGCTTTTCCACTCTGTCTGGCAAGGAAAACCTGCGCCAGAAGAGAAAACATCTCCCTTCGTGTTCTGGATGCTGTACGGAGGTCAGCCAAGTGTTTGACAAGAAGAAAAAAAAAGTTGTCCAAAACAGCTTCCAATCGAATATTCATGTGATTGGAAAAGTCAGGAAAGTGGTAAGGTACTGTTTTCTATCAGTTGGCAAGCTGCGCACACAATCCCAGTGTTGTACAGCTTCCTTCTTCACCTTTCCGATGCTGCCGCTCTCTCCGGCTCCCGGAGCCGAAGAAGCGGCTTCTTCGCGCAAAGACGATTGTACCGGTCACAGTGCTCTCTTAGCGCGGCTTCTGCCAAAAGAAGCCCGGGAGCGGCGCTTAACTCTTGATAGCATCGTACCATCGTCTGTAGCGTCTTTTGTGGTCTACATCCTAGCAGAAAGCTTTTCCACTCTGTCTGGCAAGGAAAACATGCGCCAGCACAGAAAACATCTCCCATCGTGTTCTGGACGTTGTACGGAGATCTGCTAAGTGTTTGAAAGAAACAAAGAAAAGTTGTCCAAAACAGCTTCCAATCGAATATTCATGTGATTGGAAAAGTCAGGAAAGTGTAAGGTACTGTTTTCTATCCGTTGGCAAGCTGCGCACACAATCCCAGTGTTGTACAGCTTCCTTCTTCACCTTTCCGATGCTGCCGCTCTCTCCGGCTCCCGGAGCCGAAGAAGCGGCTTCTTCGCGCAAAGACGATTGTACCGCTCACAGTGCTCTCTTAGCGCGGCTTCTGCCGAAAGAAGCCCGGGAGCGGCGCTTAGCTCCGGAGAGCATCGTACCTTCGTCTTTAGCGTCTTTTGTGGTCTACATCCTAGCAGAAACCTTTTCCACTCTGTCTGGCAAGGAAAACCTGCGGGAGCACAGGAAACATTTCGCATCGTATTATGGACGTTGTACGGAGGTCTGCCAAGTGTTTGGCATAAAGAAAAGAAAAGCTGTCCAAAACAGCTTCCAATCGAATATTCATGTGATTGGAAAAGTCAGGAGAATGGTTAGGTACTGTTTTCTATCAGTTGGCAAGCTGCGCACACAATCCCAGTGTTGTACAGCCTCCTTCTTCACCTTTCCGATGCTGCCGCTCTCTCCGGCTCCCGGAGCCGAAGAAGCGGCTTCTTCGCGCAAAGACGATTGTACCGCTCACAGTGCTCTCTTAGCGCGTCTTCTGCCGAAAGACGCCCGGGAGCGGCGCTTAACTCTTGAGAGCATCGTACCTTCGTCTTTAGCGTCTTTTGTGGTCTACATCCTAGCAGAAAGCTTTTCCACTCTGTCTGGCAAGGAAAACCTGCGCCAGAAGAGAAAACATCTCCCTTCGTGTTCTGGATGCTGTACGGAGGTCAGCCAAGTGTGTGACAAGAAGAAAAAAAAAGTTGTCCAAAACAGCTTCCAATCGAATATTCATGAGATTGGAAAAGTCAGGAAAGTGGTAAGGTACTGTTTTCTACCAGTTGGCAAGCTGCGCACACAATCCCAGTGTTGTACAGCTTCCTTCTTCACCTTTCCGATGCTGCCGCTCTCTCCGGCTCCCGGAGCCGAAGAAGCGGCTTCTTCGCGCAAAGACGATTGTACCGCTCACAGTGCTCTCTTAGCGCGGCTTCTGCCGAAAGAAGCCCGGAGGGGCGCTTTGATCCGGAGAGCATCGTACCTTCGTCTTTAGCGTCTTTTGTGGTCTACATCCTAGCAGAAAGCTTTTCCACTCTGTCTGGCAAGGAAAACCTGCGGAACACAGGAAACATCTCCCATCGTGTTCTGGACGTTCCACGGAGGTCTGCCAAGTGTTTGGCATAAAGAAAGAAAAGCTGTCCAAAACAGCTTCCAATCGAATATTCATGTGATTGGAAAAGTCAGGAGAATGGTAAGGTACTGTTTTCTATCAGTTGGCAAGTTGCGCACACAATCCCAGTGTTGTACAGCTTCCTTCTTCACCTTTCCGATGCTGCCGCTCTCTCCGGCTCCCGGAGCCGAAGAAGCGGCTTCTTCGCGCAAAGACGATTGTACCAGTCACAGTGCTCTCTTAGCGCGTCTTCTGCCGAGAGAAGCCCGGGAGCGGCGCTTAGCTCCGGAGAGCATCGTACCTTCGTCTTTAGCGTCTTTTGTGGTCTCCATACTAGTAGAAAGCTTTTCCACTCTGTCTGGCAAGGAAAACCTGCGGGAGCACAGGAAACATTTCGCATAGTATTATGGACGTTGTACGGAGGTCTGCCAAGTGTTTGGCATAAAGAAAAGAAAAGCTGTCCAAAACAGCTTCCAATCGAATATTCATGTGATTGGAAAAGTCAGGAGAATGGTTAGGTACTGTTTTCTATCAGTTGGCAAGCTGCGCACACAATCCCAGTGTTGTACAGCCTCCTTCTTCACCTTTCCGATGCTGCCGCTCTCTCCGGCTCCCGGAGCCGAAGAAGCGGCTTCTTCGCGCAAAGACGATTGTACCGCTCACAGTGCTCTCTTAGCGCGTCTTCTGCCGAAAGACGCCCGGGAGCGGCGCTTAACTCTTGAGAGCATCGTACCTTCGTCTTTAGCGTCTTTTGTGGTCTACATCCTAGCAGAAAGCTTTTCCACTCTGTCTGGCAAGGAAAACCTGCGCCAGCACAGAAAACATCTCCCTTCGTGTTCTGGATGCTGTGCAAAGGTCGGCCAAGTGTTTGACAAGAAGAAAAAAAAAGTTGTCCAAAACAGCTTCCAATCGAATATTCATGTGATTGGAAAAGTCAGGAAAGTGGTAAGGTACTGTTTTCTACCAGTTGGCAAGCTGCGCACACAATCCCAGTGTTGTACAGCTTCCTTCTTCACCTTTCCGATGCTGCCGCTCTCTCCGGCTCCCGGAGCCGAAGAAGCGGCTTCTTCGCGCAAAGACGATTGTACCGCTCACAGTGCTCTCTTAGCGCGGCTTCTGCCGAAAGAAGCCCGGAGGGGCGCTTTGATCCGGAGAGCATCGTACCTTCGTCTTTAGCGTCTTTTGTGGTCTACATCCTAGCAGAAAGCTTTTCCACTCTGTCTGGCAAGGAAAACCTGCGGAACACAGGAAACATCTCCCATCGTGTTCTGGACGTTCCACGGAGGTCTGCCAAGTGTTTGGCATAAAGAAAGAAAAGCTGTCCAAAACAGCTTCCAATCGAATATTCATGTGATTGGAAAAGTCAGGAGAATGGTAAGGTACTGTTTTCTATCAGTTAACAAGCTGCGCACACAATCCCAGTGTTGTACAGCTTCCTTCTTCACCTTTCCGATGCTGCCGCTCTCTCCGGCTCCCAGAGCCGAAGAAGCGGCTTCTTCGCGCAAAGACGATTGTACCGGTCACAGTGCTCTCTTAGCGCGGCTTCTGCCAAAAGAAGCCCGGGAGCGGCGCTTAACTCTTGAGAGCATCGTACCTTCGTCTGTAGCGTCTTTTGTGGTCTACATCCTAGCAGAAAGCTTTTCCACTCTGTCTGGCAAGGAAAACCTGCGCCAGCACAGAAAACATCTCCCTTCGTGTTCTGGACGTTGTACAAAGGTCGGCCAAGTGTTTGACAAGAAGAAAAAAAAAGTTGTCCAAAACAGCTTCCAATCGAATATTCATGTGATTGGAAAAGTCAGGAAAGTGGTAAGGTACTGTTTTCTATCAGTTGGCAAGCTGCGCACACAATCCCAGTGCAATACAGCTTCCTTCTTCACCTTTGCGATGCTGCCGCTCTCTCCGGCTCCCGGAGCCGAAGAAGCGGCTTCTTCGCGCAAAGACGATTGTACCGCTCACAGTGCTCTCTTAGCGCGGCTTCTGCCGAAAGAAGCCCGGGAGCGGCGCTTAGCTCCGGAGAGCATCGTACCTTCGTCTTTAGCGTCTTTTGTGGTCTACATCCTAGCAGAAAGCTTTTCCACTCTCTCTGGCAAGGAAAACCTGCGCCAGCACAGAAAACATCTCCCATCGTGTTCTGGACGTTGCACGGAGGTCTGCCAAGTGTTTGGCAAAAAGAGAAGAAAAGCTGTTTAAAACAGCTTCCAATCGAATATTCATGTGATTGGAAAAGTCAGGAGAATGTTAACGTACTGTTTTCTATCAGTTGGCAAGCTGCGCACACAATCCCAGTGTTGTACAGCTTCCTTCTTCACCTTTCCGATGCTGCCGCTCTCTCCGGCTCCCTGAGCCGAAGAAGCGGCTTCTTCGCGCAAAGACGATTGTACTGGTCACAGTGCTCTCTTAGCGCGGCTTCTGCCGAAAGACGCCCCGAGCGGCTCTTAGCTCCGGGGTGTCCGTACCTTCCAATTCAATTTTTTCGGCTCCACAAACCAAATGGTATACTTTCAGCAGTAGGGCGGGACATTGAACTGGACTTTCTCCTTTTAGAGAGAAGCTAATGAAAAAGTTTCACCGGAATCAGAGCAGGCTGTAAAACAAGAAAAGTGTCATGGAAATAAGCCAGCCTTATCCTCTTAGCCTTGCTTGTTGTGATTGGCCAAGAAAGAAATGTGTCAACTCGGTGTTCCTGGGTATCACATCAGTAACAGGTACTTCAGCTGCTGTACTTCTCTCCTGAAGTTAAGAACAGAATCCAAGGAATTGTGATTCCATGGTCTCAATTCACTCAATATGGTGCCGAAAAAGGAGTGGAAGGTGCACGGGTCAATTAACTTGAATGGCCTATGTAAATCAGCGGCCACTGTTTTTCTGAAGGCTTCAACAGGTTAGTTGCCTATGTTCTTCTTGGAATTGTTTTAACCTTTGGTCATGTTTTTCTTGGGATTCTTTTACCCTTTTCCCATTAGTTCAGCCTTTGCTCTCAAGCCTTTGCTGACATTTCCAGTATCTCGGTAGCCTGGAAAAGTGTTGTCTTGATTGATCACATCATTATTCCCTTCCAAGGGTTGTTTTCCTCAAGTCTCAGTTTGGCTGGTTTTCTGCTAGTTGATTGTCAGAGGGCAGCAGGTGTTTTGTAAGAGCAAGTACACAATGCCATAGCTTGCTTCTCTTTGGATTTGGCCTGTCTAGAAAATGGAATGACTGAACATCTCTGAGAGGCTTTTCTCTCGCCATTAGGTTTCACTGGAAGGAGGGCAGATGCAAATCGTCTACCTAAAGTCTTGGCACAGAAGAAAGTAGTGGTTTGCTGCTGCATAGAGCTAGAAGCTTACAAAAGGAAGGCCTTGGGCTGAGGCCCATTACTTTGGCTAAGTAGAAAAGGACTGTGGCAAGGTGAGGCAGCTGACTTCGAGGTAGATCAACAAGTTCTAGAAGCGTCGTGTGTTCACAGCGTGGTGCATGGTGGTTGGTTGAATTGTGTTTGTTATGGCTTAAAGCTATGGAAATGAGAAAGGCCTGAGTGTTTCAAAAGCCTGGTTTTTGCAAGAAAGCAGCTCTCCTTTGCATCTGCCTGGGGACTCTGCATCACCACGGACCCTCACTGCCACTTTGCCAAGGAGACGATCAGTAGGAATGTTGCAGAGCTGCTGTGTGCATCTGAATGGAATGGCAGAGAACGAAGCGCTGGACGTTTCTGGCTTTAGTACAATGCTGCTGCATTGGTGCCAGTTTAGTTGGTTTTCCATCAGTGGCCTTTCTGTCTAGAAGTACACTGCCCAGAGTATTGGATGCCATTTCCTTCCTGTTGTTTTCATACCTTCCTTCAGTTGAAAGGATGATACAACCTTGACATTTTGAAGATCCCTGTTAGGAAGCACTATGCCAGAGGAGTCATCGCTCCCTTTTCTTCTGCCTCCTTTGTCATTTTCAGAGACTCATTTCAAATTTCTGCTCATGTATAGAAGAAGAATACTGAGACTACTTAGCAGGGTTGACGCTCTCAGCTGCTTTCCTCTTTCCTACTGCTTCATACTGGATGTGACTTCAAGGCCTCGTTTTGTCATCTGCATTTTGCCGTCATCCAAAGCTAAATATTCCAGGCCTGTGAACACAAAAAGAACTCTTAGTCTTTTGCAAGAACTACCCCTAGGAGGATTTGTGTTCACTTTGATCTCTTCAGTGTTTCAGAAAAAAGGAGATTGTACTCTCTTCTTGTGTACTCTCTTCTTGTGCTCTCATTTCCCTATCTCTGCCTTGCATGCCCCAGTTAATCTACTGCTGTGACTCATTTGGCATCATCTCACGGTGCAAATTCTGCATAGTTTCAAGTCCTTACAAATGCCAGTTGCCAAGGCGCCTATCTAAGCATTCAAGGGGCAAAGAATTGTAGGGCTGGCAAGTTCAGGTGCTGAAACTGTAAGTCATGCCATATCAAAGTGACAGAGCAAATCAATTGATCTAGGACTTTCAGGTGGGCACCTCTGAGAATAGCAGCTTGTCAGCAATGACACAGCCATCTTCCTAGCTGTATTCCAGAGAGAGGAAAGGGACACCTTCAATGGTTAATATGTTTGGCATGAGAAAACAGCAAGAAATGTACCGCAAAATACTTGAGTCAGATCAAGTGCGTTTCTCTAGTGAGAATTTTGCACTTGTTCTTTCTTGTCTGTGCCTTTACTTTTCACAGAAGACAGGGGAGCATTTCATTAGTACTGTTCTTTTGTTTTCTTTTGTTGGCCTCCCTCTTTCCACCTGCAATTAACAAATTTGCCTTTCTTTCCTGGCTTCTCTTTCTTTACTTCTACAAGTTGACATGAGGTCATCCAACCTTATCATCAATGTTCTCAGACAGTGGAGAGAAGTAGAAGGTACAGCTAAATGGATAAAAGAAACCCACAAAAATAGACAGGTTTTTACAGTCTTCTGTGAGAACATTAGGACACAAGATGTCTTTGAACTGAGTAATGCTCTATTGATTTAACTTTTAGTCCACTGGTTACTATTATTACACGTGTTTGGCCTTTAGTACAGAGCCTTGGAACTAATCCAGGCCAATACTTGGCTAATTTTGTTTTCTTTCTAGTGAGGACTTTGTTTCTTAAGGAATAGTCCAGAGAAAGAGCGTCCACGGTACAGTTACAGGTCATAAATTCTGGTACAGTTTGTGCTGGTAATAGGTCTAGGAAAGAAAGGTTTGACATCTTTTTTGACTTTCAAATGGAACCATGATTTGAAAAACCTAAGAGTTGCGGCTCCCCCCCACCCCACAGCCCAAGTACTTCTCTTTGCAATATTACTCAGGGATTACACATCAAAGCCCACCCTGTAAAATACGTTGCAGATACTTTGCAAGAAGTGCAGCTTAGCAGCTAGAGATGATAACGTGGCTTAAATAACATGGTCTAAATATGTCTGTCTACGCAGACATACTCAACAAAGGTTACGATGGCTTAGCTCCTGTGCTCAAGTGAACGTGCATTTTAGAACTTCCCAAGAAGGTGAATTCAACCTCCTTCATTGCTCTCTGCTGGAGTCCCAAGAGAATTTCAGTCTGCTTTTTGTCATTTACAGCTGTCACTGCTTAGCTCTTGAACATGAGACTCCCTTGTGACTGATGAAAGTTGTCTAGTTAAGAGTGGGTGAAAGACATGGTCTTGCTCTAGAAGGAGATGAGAAGGTTTCTGCAGTCTTTGTCGTCTCTACTGCTTGTGATTTCTAGACAGAACCAGTGGGAAGTTTTCTGAAGGCAGTCCAGAAGCTGGCAATATGGACAGCTTACAGCCCAACACTTGCTGCAGTGCAACCATGGTGACACCAGAAAGGACTTCAAAAAATTCAAAGGGCAAACAAAGCAGTTGGAAGGAAAAGAACATGAACCATTATTCCATTTTTCTCATCTATCTTTCTTTAAATCATCATTTTCGTGCAGTTTGGCGGCTTGCGTTGGTATCCCACCAAAGGAATCTGAGACAGAGTAAGCTTTTGAATGGAGTAGAAGTGAGAAACGCAGGCCAAGTTGCCTTTTTTGCCATCAAATACCAGTTAGGCTTGAACTACCCTTTGCTTAAGGTGCTTAGCTTACACTAAGAATTGATGAGCACATTTTGATGGGAGCAAATTTTACTGTCATGATGACTGAGTAAATTTTGCTGTCACTCAGAATTTTACTGTCGTCTGAATAGCAATGTTTGTGTCCAAATAGTATTTTGTCTCCCGTATCTGCAGCAGGTAAGCCTTTTGCTGTCAGCAGTGTTGCTTAACCTTTCATGTCATATCCCTCTTCACATCCATCTTCTGCTTAAGGCTTATTAATCTACTTTAGAATTGGCAGGTGGAATAAGACTACTTTTCCTTTTTGAAAGCTCATGTCATTTGACCTACTTACAGCAAATAATTCATTAATTGCAAGTCCCCAGCTAGCATCTTTTCAGCATATTCTAACCTTCTAAAGAGTAACAAAAGCACTCTCCAATACTTGACTTTCATATCACAGTGGGAACGCTGGTCCTGTTTGCAAGAAACAATCATGGGTATGGTAAAACAAAAGGAGGGGTTAGAGTTTTCTCTGTTAACCTATAGTGAGCTTGGATTTTGCAATATGCATGAAGTTAATTAACACTGTTATATAAAGTGGCTGATTTAATCAATAAATTGGAGTCAATGCTGATAAACGACAAGGTGGGTTGGCTTCCCTTCGCTTTCAACACAGTGCCAATTCGGGCTGCTTTGATAGGACTAAGTGGCTGCTGCAATCTGCCATCCAGAAGCGGGGCAGGTGAGTTTTGTTTGCAAGGGAAAAGGGCCATGGTTTGTGTTTGGGGGCCTGTGACTGAGAGTGCCGGCTGGCTCCTGAAATTCTTTGGTATGCAGGATGATTCCCAGACGCAAGGTGGAAACGCTGCCAAGTCAGGCTGGATTGAAATTACCCAGGGACTCCTGCAATCTGCCATCGAGAAGCGGGGCAGGTGAGTGTTGTTTGCCAGGGAAAAGGGCCATGGATTGTGTTTGGGGGCCTGTGGCTGGGAGAGGCCGGCTGGCTCCTGAAAATCCACGATACGCAGGATGTTTCTCAGACCCAAGGTAGCAACATTGCCAAGCCGGGCTGGTTTGATAGTACCAAGTTGCTCCTGCAATCTGCCATCCAGAAGCAGGGCAGGTGACTTTTCTTTGCCAGGGAAAAGGGCCGAGGTTTGTGTTTGGGGGCCTGTGGCCAAGAGTGTCTTGCTGGCTCCTGAAAATCCATGATACGCAGGATGGTTCCCAGACCCAAGGTGGCACCAGTGCCAAGTCGGGCTGGTTTGATATTACCAAGTGGCTCCTGCAATGTGCCATGCAGAAGCGGGGCAGGTGAGTTTTTTTGGCCAGGTAAGAGGGCCGAGGTCTGTGTTTAAGGGCCTGTGGCTGGGAGTGGCCGGCTGGCTCCTGAAAATCCACGATACGCAGGATGGTTCCCAGACCCAAGGTGGCACCAGTGCCACGTCGGGCTGGTTTGATAGTAGCAAGTGGCTCCTGCAATCTGCCATGATCACATGAAGAAATACTTTCTGGCGTCCGTACTGGGCCATATGCTCTTTCTTCTCTCAGCTTCTCCATCACCTCTCATCTGTTTCACATGCGCTATCTTCAAGGTCCACAGGCTACTTTTCACAGCGTCTTCAGGCCTGATGCAGTAAGAATGATGAATAGAACAGAGTTGGGTCTATTTTGCAGTTTGGATAAAATGCTTTCTGCACACAAATCCAAGGAGAAGGTGCTGCCCCGATGCCCAGAAAAACTTTCACTCCTGCTAGTGTTCTACGTCAACCGCAACTTAGTCTGAAAGAAAAGCTTTTTCTCTGAGAGCATCTGAGAGGTTTGCATGAAGCACTGATATCTGACATATGCAATTTTGAATAGGAGAGGAAAAAGAAAATGGCAAGAAGTTTTTAATTTTACTGGTTTCAATTTTAATTTCCGTGCACTTTTTCACAACTTGTCAGCTCAAATGCCCATCAACCTCTTTTAGTCATCTGTAAGTCAGTATTCATATAAAATGTGCTTGAAATCAAAAGAATTTCAAATTTGCACTCCAAGTCTCTATGCCTAGATTTATGATTTCCTACACATATTAGATGAAAGGAAGGCCTTTTTTACTGTGGGAGTGCTGGAACACTGGAACAGGTTGCCCAGAGAAGTTGTGGGTGTCCCATCCCTGAAAGTATTGGACGGGGCTTGGAGCAGCAACAAAGGAGAAGCTTGATGGTAGAGAAACAAAGTTGGACTATAGAAGAAACTGAGATTGAAGTATAGGAGCAAGTTTTCTCTCAGCTCTTGGGCTAAATTCAAAGTTGTACAAAATGACATTTATCTGTGATTTTCACTACTGTAACAGAAAGGTTCATGAAAACTGTACAGAAGATAGCAAATTTTAAAAGAGATAAGAATTACAGCATAAAATCCATGGGACGGGTTACAACATGAGACACTCTCTAAGAGAAAATCTCTGTGTTTCAGCACTTCATCATGGTAAGATTTCACAAAGTGCCAAAGAAGGCGGCAAAATATCATTCGGGACATTATTTACTGGAGTTCAGCCTGGCCATTAGTAGGAACTGGGTTTGACCACATCGTGTAGATATACCACACACACTTTCCCTTCACTGAAAAATTACTGTTTACAACGAAGAAGCAATTGACGATCAAAATTGATTGAAAGCATCTTAAACATGTCAAGTATTTCATTGTAGATGATCTGTGATCCAAATGCTTCTTCCACCTTCGAGAGGGACAGAACAATTCTTCCATATCATGATGGTTTAAAATTGTATCAACCAATGTTTTCTGCTGAAAAGATATCATCTATTTTTTTCTATTTTTGGAAGAAAATATTCCTAGACATACAACAGGTGAGAACTAAGTAATTTTAAAGAAGCAAATGACATGAAAATATTCTGTAAATAGAATGAAATGAAAAGCTGTGTTTTAAATAGGAGCTAAATATGAAACAGAATTTCTGTACCAGGCATTTGAATTACTGCACCAGCTCTTTTGCCCATCAAGAGAGGCATTGAGCATTTCCGTCTTTTCCAAGGTGCTCATGATCTGCTATGCTGATCTCTGTGTGTGCCTAGGTGTGTGTGGAAGGGGGGGGCATGTGAAGGGGAGTGTGTATGTTTGCTTTACAATTGTTGTGGCAGATTCATGCCTCAGCTCCACATTTTGTTTTAGAAAGGTCACACAGAGTGGATATGAAGTTTACTATCAACAAGAGATCAATTCCCAAATCATCCATTTGACTCTACCTTATAAATCATGTGCTTTGTTGCATATTTTATCAAATCTACTTTCAAGCCAGATGGAGGAAGGAGGATGTGGGAATCCCTCCACCATCTTGCAACTTTTATGCAAGTAGGTTTTCAAGAAAATCATCATTTCTCTTGGAAATATGTCTGGAACAGGCATGATGGTAGTGTCAACCTGTTGGAGTTTTTGTTGCTGGAAGAAGTTGTACAAAAGGATTGGTTTTTACATTGACCGGTTACTGAATCAAGCGCAGGAATACATTGGAAATTCAACTGGGGCTTCCTTTTCCCAGCAGACCACTTCTAGAACGAGCTTGTACAATGAAGCTGACGCTTCTGCTCTCTTTTTGTTTCTTTCCTATTTTTCTTGGCTTCTTTGCCACTCTCTAGACAATTTGTGAACTCTTTTCCCAACTCAAATGGTTTCAATAGTCTGATTGTGATCATACATTTTTACAAGGAATTTTTAAAATCTTCCCTCGAGTTAAGAAAGTCAAGGACTTAGGTCTTTTTCTTCCCTTATAATATTGCAATGAAATTGATAACTAAAGACCAACTCTTTCTTTTTGTTTTTAACCCAAGTAGATAATTCCCATCCATTCATCCATTTGGCTGATGGATGAATGTTGCCATGCTGATGGAAGTTGTCACTTCTTAACAATAGACATTCTGTGACTATGTTGACAGCACTTTGGGTGAAGATCCTAACTGGTCTTGGATACACATAGGGAGAAATTTGCTCAGCCAGTGTCAGTCTTAAGCATGCGTATCAGAAGATCTTTCTAGAGCTGGGAATTTTCCCATGAAAGGGATTCAGTTAGGGAAGAGACACTCGTCCCAGAGTTTTGCATTCTTCTTGAACACTGCTTAAGGAACTTAGATGCCGTGTCCATTTGGATCTCTGTCTTCACAGAACTTTGTCATGCAAGTGCTTGAAATGCATCTTGAAGAGAATTCACTAGCACAGAATGAATGAGAGTGGAAGGGCTTGGTGGGGCTAACCAGGCCCAATCCCCCTGCCTAAACCAGGATACCTAGAGCCTCTTGCCCAGGAGTCTATCTGGGTGTACTTTGAATGTCTTCAAAGATCCAGGCTCCACAATCTTTCTGGGCAGTCTGTGCCGTGGTTCAGTCACCCTCACAGTAAAGAATCATTTGCTGATGGTCAATGGCAATCTCCTGTATTTCAGAGAGTGCCCACTGCCTCTTGTTTTTTCACTCAGCATCACTGAAAAGACACTGGTTCCCTCCCCTTTGCACTATTGCTTCCATATGGATGCGTGCTGCCATGTAGAGATATGTCAAAAACCTCCCTGAAGCCCAGGCAGATAATATTCCCTTCATCTACCAGTCAAGTTGATTCATCAGAGGAGTTTAAAGTGATGTTCCAGCATGAAATTCCCCTGAAAAATCATGCTAACTACATGATTTTGTCGTCTTGCATGTGCCTGGCAAGGTTTTCCAGGAAGAGCTGCTTCATCAACTTCCTGGGGATAAAAAGGAGGCTGCCTGGTTTGTACTATTCCGAGTCCTCCTAATTGCCTTTTTTAGAGATGGGTGTCATTTGCTCTCATCCAGTCTTTAGCCTCTCTGGTCGTCTACATCTTAGCAAAAAGCTTTCCCACTACATGTTCATGTGATTGGAAAAGTCAGGAAAGTGGTAAGGTACTGTTTTCTATCAGTTGGCAAGCTGCGCACACAATCCCAGTGTTGTACAGCTTCCTTCTTCACCTTTCCGATGCTGCCGCTCTCTCCGGCTCCCGGAGCCGAAGAAGCGGCTTCTTCGCGCAAAGACGATTGTACCGCTCACAGTGCTCTCTTAGCGCCGCTTCTGCCGAAAGAAGCCCGGGAGCGGCGCTTAGCTCCGGAGAGCATCGTACCTTCGTCTTTAGTGTCTTTTGTGGTCTACATCCTAGCAGAAAGCTTTTCCACTCTGTCTGGCAAGGAAAACCTGCACCAGCGCAGAAAACATCTCCCATCGAGTTATGGACGTTGCACGGAGGTCTCCCAAGTGTTTGGCATAAAGAAAAGAAATGTTGTCCAAAACAGCTTCCAATCGAATATTCATGTGATTGGAAACGTCAGGAAAGTGTAAGGTACTGTTTTCTATCAGTTGGCAAGCTGCGCACATAATCCCAGTGTTGTACAGCTTCCTTCTTCTCCTTTCCGACGCTGCCGCTCTCTCCGGCTCCCGGAGCCGAAGAAGCGGCTTCTTCGCGCAAAGACGATTGTACCGGTCACAGTGCTCTCTTAGCGCGGCTTCTGCCGAAAGAAGCCCGGGAGCGGTGCTTAACTCCGGAGAGCATCGTACCTTCGTCTTTAGCGTCTTTTGAGGTCTACATACTAGTAGAAAGCTTTTCCACTCTGTCTGGCAAGGAAAACCTGCGGGAGCACAGGAAACATCTCGCATCGTATGATGGACGTTGCACGGAGGTCTGCCAAGTGTTTGGCATAAAGAAAAGGAAAGCTGTCCAAAACAGCTTCCAATCGAATACTCATTTGATTGGAAAAGTCAGGAGAATGGTTAGGTACTGTTTTCTATCAGTTGGCAAGCTGCACACACAATCCCAGTGTTGTACAGCTTCCTTCTTCACCTTTCCGATGCTGCCGCTCTCTCCGGCTCCCGGAGCCGAAGAAGCGGCTTCTTCGCGCAAAGACGATTGTACCGCTCACAGTGCTCTCTTAGTGCGGCTTTTGCCGAAAGAAGCCCGGGAGCGGCGCTTAGCTCCGGAGAGCATCGTACCTTCGTCTTTAGCGTCTTTTGTGGTCTACATCCTAGCAGAAAGCTTTTCCACTCTGTCTGGCAAGGAAAACCTGCGGAACACAGAAAACATCTCCCATCGTGTTCTGGACGTTGCACAGAGGTCTGCCAAGTGTTTGACAAGAAGAGAAGTTGTCCAAAACAGCTTCCAATAGAATATTCATGTGATTGGAAATGTAAGGAAAGTGTAAGGTACTGTTTTCTATCAGTTGGCAAGTTCCGCACACAATCCCAGTGTTGTACAGCTTCCTTCTTCACCTTTCCGATGCTGCCGCTCTCTCCGGCTCCCGGAGCCGAAGAAGCGGCTTCTTCGCGCAAAGACGATTGTACCGCTCACAGTCCTCTCTTAGCGCGGCTTCTGCCGAAAGACGCCCCGAGCGGCTCTTAGCTCCGGGGTCTCCGTACCTTCCAATTCAATTTTTTCGGCTCCACAAACCAAATGGTATACTTGCAGCAGTAGGGCGGGACATTGAACTGGACTTTCTCCTTTTAGAGAGAAGCTAATGAAAAAGTTTCACCGGAATCAGAGCAGGCTGTAAAACAAGAAAAGTGTCATGGAAATAAGCCAGCCTTATCCTCTTAGCCTTGCTTGTTGTGATTGGCCAAGAAAGAAATGTGTCAACTCGGTGTTCCTGGGTATCACATCAGTAACAGGTACTTCAGCTGCTGTACTTCTCTCCTGAAGTTAAGAACAGAATCCAAGGAATTGTGATTCCATGGTCTCAATTCACTCAATATGGTGCCGAAAAAGGAGTGGAAGGTGCACGGGTCAATTAGCTTGAATGGCCTGTGTAAATCAGCGGCCACTGTTTTTCTGAAGGCTTCAACAGGTTAGTTGCCTATGTTCTTCTTGGAATTGTTTTAACCTTTGGTCATGTTTTTCTTGGGATTCTTTTACCCTTTTCCCATTAGTTCAGCCTTTGCTCTCAAGCCTTTGCTGACATTTTCAGTATCTCGGTAGCCTGGAAAAGTGTTGTCTTGATTGATCACATCATTATTCCCTTCCAAGGGTTGTTTTCCTCAAGTCTCAGTTTGGCTGGTTTTCTGCTAGTTGATTGTCAGAGGGCAGCAGGTGTTTTGTAAGAGCAAGTACACAATACCATAGCTTGCTTCTCTTTGGATTTGGCCTGTCTAGAAAATGGAATGACTGAACATCTCTGAGAGGCTTTTCTCTCGCCATTAGGTTTCACTGGAAGGAGGGCAGATGCAAATCGTCTACCTAAAGTCTTGGCACAGAAGAAAGTAGTGGTTTGCTGCTGCATAGAGCTAGAAGCTTACAAAAGGAAGGCCTTGGGCTGAGGCCCATTACTTTGGCTAAGTAGAAAAGGACTGTGGCAAGGTGAGGCAGCTGACTTCGAGGTAGATCAACAAGTTCTAGAAGCGTCGTGTGTTCACAGCGTGGTGCATGGTGGTTGGTTGAATTGTGTTTGTTATGGCTTAAAGCTATGGAAATGAGAAAGGCCCGAGTGTTTCAAAAGCCTGGTTTTTGCAAGAAAGCAGCTCTCCTTTGCATCTGCCTGGGGCTCTGCATCACCACGGACCCTCACTGCCACTTTGCCAAGGAGACGATCAGTAGGAATGTTGCAGAGCTGCTGTGTGCATCTGAATGGAATGGCAGAGAACGAAGCGCTGGACGTTTCTGGCTTTAGTACAATGCTGCTGCATTGGTGCCAGTTTAGTTGGTTTTCCATCAGTGGCCTTTCTGTCTAGAAGTACACTGCCCAGAGTATTGGATGCCATTTCCTTCCTGTTGTTTTCATACCTTCCTTCAGTTGAAAGGATGATACAACCTTGACATTTTGAAGATCCCTGTTAGGAAGCACTATGCCAGAGGAGTCATCGCTCCCTTTTCTTCTGCCTCCTTTGTCATTTTCAGAGACTCATTTCAAATTTCTGCTCATGTATAGAAGAAGAATACTGAGACTACTTAGCAGGGTTGACGCTCTCAGCCGCTTTCCTCTTTCCTACTGCTTCATACTGGATGTGACTTCAAGGCCTCGTTTTGTCATCTGCATTTTGCCGTCATCCAAAGCTAAATATTCCAGGCCTGTGAACACAAAAAGAACTCTTAGTCTTTTGCAAGAACTACCCCTAGGAGGATTTGTGTTCACTTTGATCTCTTCAGTGTTTCAGAAAAAAGGAGATTGTACTCTCTTCTTGTGTACTCTCTTCTTGTGCACTCTCTTCTTGTGCTCTCATTTCCCTCTCTCTGCCTTGCATGCCCCAGTTAATCTACTGCTGTGACTCATTTGGCATCATCTCACGGTGCAAATTCTGCATAGTTTCAAGTCCTTACAAATGCCAGTTGCCAAGGAGCCTATCTAAGCATTCAAGGGGCAAAGAATTGTAGGGCTGGCAAGTTCAGGTGCTGAAACTGTAAGTCATGCCATATCAAAGTGACAGAGCAAATCAATTGATCTAGGACTTTCAGGTGGGCACCTCTGAGAATAGCAGCTTGTCAGCAATGACACAGCCATCTTCCTAGCTGTATTCCAGAGAGAGGAAAGGGACACCTTCAATGGTTAATATGTTTGGCATGAGAAAACAGCAAGAAATGTACCGCAAAATACTTGAGTCAGATCAAGTGCGTTTCTCTAGTGAGAATTTTGCACTTGTTCTTTCTTGTCTGTGCCTTTACTTTTCACAGAAGACAGGGGAGCATTTCATTAGTACTGTTCTTTTGTTTTCTTTTGTTGGCCTCCCTCTTTCCACCTGCAATTAACAAATTTGCCTTTCTTTCCTGGCTTCTCTTTCTTTACTTCTACAAGTTGACATGAGGTCATCCAACCTTATCATCAATGTTCTCAGACAGTGGAGAGAAGTAGAAGGTACAGCTAAATGGATAAAAGAAACCCACAAAAATAGACAGGTTTTTACAGTCTTCTGTGAGAACATTAGGACACAAGATGTCTTTGAACTGAGTAATGCTCTATTGATTTAACTTTTAGTCCACTGGTTACTATTATTACACGTGTTTGGCCTTTAGTACAGAGCCTTGGAACTAATCCAGGCCAATACTTGGCTAATTTTGTTTTATTCCTAGTGAGGACTTTGTTTCTTAAGGAATAGTCCAGAGAAAGAGCGTCCACGGTACAGTTACAGGTCATAAATTCTGGTACAGTTTGTGCTGGTAATAGGTCTAGGAAAGAAAGGTTTGACATCTTTTTTGACTTTCAAATGGAACCATGATTTGAAAAACCTAAGAGTTGCGGCTCCCCCCCCACCCCACAGCCCAAGTACTTCTCTTTGCAATATTACTCAGGGATTACACATCAAAGCCCACCCTGTAAAATACGTTGCAGATACTTTGCAAGAAGTGCAGCTTAGCAGCTAGAGATGATAACGTGGCTTAAATAACATGGTCTAAATATGTCTGTCTACGCAGACATACTCAACAAAGGTTACGATGGCTTAGCTCCTGTGCTCAAGTGAACGTGCATTTTAGAACTTCCCAAGAAGGTGAATTCAACCTCCTTCATTGCTCTCTGCTGGAGTCCCAAGAGAATTTCAGTCTGCTTTTTGTCATTTACAGCTGTCACTGCTTAGCTCTTGAACATGAGACTCCCTCGTGACTGATGAAAGTTGTCTAGTTAAGAGTGGGTGAAAGACATGGTCTTGCTCTAGAAGGAGATGAGAAGGTTTCTGCAGTCTTTGTCGTCTCTACTGCTTGTGATTTCTAGACAAAACCAGTGGGAAGTTTTCTGAAGGCAGTCCAGAAGCTGGCAATATGGACAGCTTACAGCCCAACACTTGCTGCAGTGCAACCATGGTGACACCAGAAAGGACTTCAAAAAATTCAAAGGGCAAA